>NW_028229734.1:0-56217 GCF_053477565.2 Lygodium microphyllum | reverse complement strand
TTTGAGTCCTTTCAAGGGCATATTCCTTGCCATACACTTGAGACCTATTTTGTTACTCGGTGGTTGTTGATCCCTAATATGACATCTCTCATCTTCAAAGACTACTTGACCTAATCCTAACCCATTGCCAAGCAACTACCCATGTATCGACTTGGACCTTGAAGAAGGGAGCTAGCTCCCTTGAGTGACATATGGTAAGTGTATCCACTACAATACTTGTGGTCTACAACTAAAACTCCATTTTTCGACATTTTCAAACCACTTTTCTAGATTACCTAGAGTGCATTGTGCTTGGTTATAGTCATCTACTTTATTAGAGTGCATTGTGCTTGGTTGTAGTCATCTACTTTATGAGAGCCTTGTACCATATCCCTTATAGGCATTCAAGTGATTGAGAAGCATGCTTACTAATTGAGAATGCCCTAAAATTAAAGAACTCTTCCCTTGTCTTCTTTTTACCTTGGGCCTACTGGTCACTACCATCCAAACCTTTTCGATGAGTTTTGAGAGCACTTTGATTTTTTCTAAACATAATTGCATTATCTTTTTCTCAACAAAGTGAATGTTGAAGTAGTAGTGTAGCAATCCTATGTCTGACATTTTAGAAGCAAAGCATAAAACAACTTTGTAAGGCTAGAATTTTAGTCTCATCTAGTCCAATGAGCATCAAGTCTTTCACCTATAAATTGATTTGACCAAGAGAGCTATTGTATATTCTAATTCGAAGCATGATCTCATCATCAAAACCACAAGTCAATATGTATGCACTATTTTCTTGGGGTATCTATTAGGACCATAAAGAGCCTTATTCAATTTGTACACCTTTGACTCAAGACCTTAACAAAAGATTTGAAAGGTGAAACATACACTTCCTCACACAAATCACCATTAAGAAGGCTTAATATCCAATGGATGTACATTCCAACCATTACATGCAACCAATGTAATAGGACATTAAATGGTGGTTCTACATTAAGTAGGTGCAAAGGTTTGATAATCTATCCTCTTTTAGTAAGCATATCCCTTTGCAACAAGATTAGCCTTGTAGCAATTAGTTCTATCATCTCCTTCCTCTTCAACACATAGACCCTCTTGCTAATATTGGCCTTTTTACCTTTAAGTTGTTCAAACCCTTTGTGTCATTCTTGAGTACATGCCCGGGGGGTCCACTAGGGTTTACCATATGGTACCACGTGAGTGTAAAGGAGGGGGGTTATTTAAGGGAAGGAAGGTACATTTTATAAGGTAAGGTCCTATAAATAGGGGGTAGATAAGGGGTATTTTCATATATTTCTTGCACGCAGGTGACGTCTCCTTATTATTACTAGTGAATCCCCCGTGAGTACATGGAATCATACTTATCTTGTATGGCATACATCCTATTAAAACTCTACTTTCCTTCTTTAAATAAGCTTACTTCCTTCTCAATGACTAAGAAAAAGAACAAGAGTATTTCCATTAACAAATGAAACATGTAAAGAAGTTCCAACGTGTCCTACTAGGGGAGGAGCAACTAATTTCCTATCCTTGATGATTTGCAACATCCATTTTGGGCAACCACTTTAACTTATGAGTGGATGCCCTCTTTTCAAGCACAGCTTCATCCAAATCCATTTTGTCAATAAATTGAATAGTGGGAAACATATATGGATACATTTGAGCCTTTCTAGTTGAGAAAGAACCATTATCAAAAAAAGGGAAAACTATATAGCTATATTGCCTTCACAATATAAAAATAGATGATCCATATTCAAATTAGAATACATCTAACAATATATTCCATCATAGTAGAATAATAAAATCTATACCATTTTCTTTTAGTAATACATTCGCAAACAAAGTCATGACCTTGTCATTCAACAACATGCATTATTATTCAAGCATAGATGCATAACCCAAACACCTCAAAAGCATGCAGACATGAAATGGATAGATTTTTACTATGACAAGCCTCATAAGGCATCACCATATGCAAAGCCTTAGTCGGGACATATGCTCAATATGTAATAAGCACATATGATAGATCACCATACATCATGCCATATCTTGAGTGTTATTTTTTTCATCTTACTCACTCCAACTTTCTATGGGATATAACACACTATGCATTGATTTTTTATGCCTTTTTTTAGGTATCAAATTGTTAAGGCATGTACTCCTTCCATGGTTTATATGTGTTTTTATCAAGAGTGCAACCTATCTCATTTCATAGCCATAGATTGAAAAGTACTTAAATAATATAAAAACTTTTGACTTGAGCTTCAAACAATGAATCTATGTAATTTATGGATATTAAAATGTGTCCCCATAAGGCCACAAACTTACAATGCAGTATAAATTTAAGTTCTTAATTTTCCTAAACCATACTTGGAGAATGCACACATATATACATTTTGAAGAAGCCTGCAAAGTTTGCAAACAAAATGCCATGTCTTTCCTACTAAGACAAAATAAGGACCCATAATTCAAATTTCCAAAGTATGCATGCAATAGTTTAGCATTGTTGCATAATAGGCAGTGACAACATATGCATCTTGAGCAACTCTTGAATAGATATCCATCCTACAAAGTCCATATCATAAGGTTCCCAAAGCAATAGTAATGTTGCCCTCTTTATGATCATGAATTGTACATCTATTATCCACAAATATATTTATGATACTGAATCTAGTAATTGCCAAAACTGACAAAATATTGTTGTTTATGCTAAGCATATAAAGCACTAATGGTAGTAAGCACATGCCCTTGCTATTGTAAATTTCATTTGACCAACTCCTTAAAGAGAATAAGGTGGTGTTGTTGAACAAAAACATTTTTATTGCTACAAGGTGAAAAAAATCAAATGTTAGAGAAGTTGGTCAAACGAAGCTACATAAAGAAAATGTGCCAAACAAAAAAGATGAGATGCATAAACCAAAAGACACATGAGTGTCAACCCATGAAGCATGGTGCATGATTTTTGTCAATTTATTGGGCTATCATGTTCATTTTTTTGGAACCTAGCAACTATGATAGAGATATTTATCATCATAAATCTAAGTGGTTGGCTAACTTCTTTTCAAATTGTGAAACCCTATGGACAAATGGCAAGAATTCAAGGCTAGGAACTATTCTTATACTCATGTGGAATGGCCTAAAGTTAAGTAGAAGGGTGGAGAATCTAATCTACTATTTTTCATGAAGTTAAAACTCATGTATGAAAGTCTAATTACTACATGTACAAACTTGTGTGGATTTTCTTCTTTACCTTCTTCTTTAGCAAAATGAGGACAAAGGAGAAGGGACATGAAGGAGGTTGATATGGCAATAGAATTTAGGTTGACCTATGAGCCGACAAAAGAAATATTAATAGCCCATCTTCACCATGTAGGTATGATGAGCATATATTGAAGGACATGGGGTTCTAGGTACCTACCTCTTCATCATCAAGTGAAGGCCATCAATTGTTAATTAAAAAAACATGGGGTCCACCCTTAGTGATGACTCCTTTCGAGTATTAGGCAAAGTTGTTAAATTATGATGCGCCACCAAGAAGGCAATAGTGATAAGACTTGAAATCCACAACAATCCATATATGCCACCTCAAAGTAGAGGGGAAGCTTATGAGAGGATCCTAAAGATATGGAAAGATCAACCACAAAAAGTGACAGATGCCCCTTTAAACGTACAAGTGATAGAAGAGCAAGGGGAGAGCCCAAAAGAATCTATGCACAGGTATAGTGAGAGGCAAGAACAAAGGGCCACAAATATGATTGATTTTAAAGTGTATGAGGATTCTACATTTAGGAGATCCCTCCCCTTGAGAATATTGCACCTACTCATTAAGACAAGAAAAGATTGGCCCAAGACCAATAGATTATGGAAGCCCTCTACAAAAGTTGCAAACTTACAGGCACTCAAAGGAGTAATGAATTGAAAAAAAACATAGATTGGGATCCTACTACCATACACATGAAGCAACGAGCTAATCCTATGTACTATTGGTACCCTCATAGGCATAATAGCTATAGTGAGAAAGAGCATGGTAGGTACAATTTCCGTAAGATTCCTAACATTTGGGCCCATAGTACAAGAAGACGTATCTTTTCTAGCCCAAAAACTTTATTTCCTCATTCAACAAGTTCACTAGAGATTTAGTAATTGCCTTGATGTATTGTTTATCATCACTACCTGTAATTACCTTCGACTATTGGTGGTCACACTTCTGTAGCAACCACACAGCCCCTATGAGGATGGACTCCCACCCCTCTTCTTTGATGTGAATGCATGGATTGACAGAGTGGACATGGTATGATTGCACCTTCGTGTGCTCCTTCGGTCTTATTGCATAAGTATTTTGGAAGACATGGCGAATAGCTAGTTTGCCAAATGTACTCATCCATTCTACCCATAGTCTCCACTCAGCTTGGGGCTTTGAATAACAAAGGCATGCCTACTTTGCAAGGGTTGCTTAATGAGAGCACTGTAGAGGAATGAAAATCATCCTTCATAAAAAAAACCACACCCAAATGGGGAAAAAAAGGGGAAAAAAAAGGGGGGGCAAATGAAGCTCAATTTAGGTAGGCATACTACACTATCACTGCACCTAGGGATCCTCAAGCTAGATAGCAAGTTCAACCCCCCTAACCTTGTTCTAACAACATACATTGAGTGCTCATCAAGGGTAGGATATCTTAGGTCACCAAATAGACTTATCTCCTTGAGTATCATACTCCAACTTCCTTTGCACCAACTAGGTCCTCAAGTGTGGGCCAACACAAATAACATTTTGACTTTACTCAGAATTCAGCCCAACTCCCAATTGCACAAGTACGAGCACTAACCATAGTACTCATGAGGTAGACACATCCCTTAGGAGTAAGCATTAGCACATTCATAGATACATCAAACATCAAGAAGGATCCCTCGATATTAGTGTCTCTACATCCTCCACCACCCATGACCTTGTCCAATAGCCCTACTAGCCCTCGTAATGACAGATCAATCTCAACCTTGTCCCACGTAGCTAGCACACAACCACACACCCTCAACAACATCCAAAATCTTGAATGTTGTCAATAATTACACCAACATTAATCATCAATGTGCTCCCATGACACCGTATCCCCAAGATGCGCCATGGGACTAGCACACATCTAGAAGGGGGTAATGTTAACCCCATCACAAATCAAATACAAAAAGGGGATGCCCAACAATGGGAAGGATCAATTTTTTTGTCCATGACAACAATGTAAGTTGAATAATGTGATCTATAAAAGTTGAGATTCACGCTCACTCCCATGCAAATTATAATATTTTTGTGAGTAGAGTCCCATGTAGCTCCTTATACCATATGCCCAAGGAACCAAAAAGGGTGGAAACCCTCAAAAGATCTATATAACATGAAGGAAAGATAATGAAATGGGTCATTCAAGTGTGTGCCAACTTTGTGTGAGCTTTCTTTCTTCAAGTTACTACTTTGAACACTCAAGTGCTATTGTGTGTGTGTGTGTGTGTGTGTGTGTGTGTGTGTGTGTGTGTGTGTGTGTGTGTGTGTGTGTGTGTGTGTGTGTGTGTGTGTGTGTTGTTGGGGGTAAAGGTGCCTCTGCCTAGCCGCCCGTGTATTACTACACTGACAGTCAGTGCCACTGCACACTACACGTGGCGAGCACCCATCACCATCACTTTATTCTTTATTCTTTTAGTGACAGTTTGAATAAAGAAAGGCCCGATCACACATTGTGACTGTTGGAGTTCCCATTTCTTGTCTCTCTCTTTCTTGCTCTTGCTCTCCCGCCATAGCTCTCGAGTGCAAGCTTCGATCCTTCTCACCTTTCAACTGGTATCAGAGCTCGGCTTCCCGACTCTTGGCCTTGGTTCGTGGCACTCTCAGCTTCCCATCGACTCCCTAGTCGCATTGGGTCTCCTTCCCGGTAGCCATATCCGACTTCTTCGAGCTCCCATCACTCCCCAGCTTCCCGAGCACCTTCCCGGCCCCTTTGGGCACCTTCAGGGCATTACATCACAGGTATTGCTTCATTCTCCACAGGGTCTTGTATTGTTTTCAGGTCACACAAGCTGTGAACAATTTGGGGCAGCCACCATTGAATCTCCCTTGCTTTATATCTACATTGCCCTTGATCAAGACCTCTTGAGGCTTGTAGTGTGCCCCCTTGGGCACCTACTTGAGCCCCTCCTCCACCCCATTTATGCTACATGGGTTGTAGGCCCCCCAGGATAGTAGCACAATGTTTGCACCTGTTTCTAGGCTGCTCTCCATCTGCATCACAGGGTACTCCTCAAGCTCCAGGCCATTGGGCACTTCAACAAGCTTCATTTGAGGCATTTGCACATGCTTTGATGCTTGGTATCGAAGGTTTGAGCATTGACATTGCTTATGGTCTGATTTAGCACTATTTTGGGACTATCATAATAGTCCACAGACAGTTTATAATAGTGCTACAGTAACATTTGATGTTTATGCTTGCCCGGCATTGTCATTTGATGCATGGTTGGTCCCGTATGATGCCTACATGTTAGGGGAATGTATGCCTATTGTTTGGCAACCATTTGGAGCTGATTTTGGTGCTGAAATTTCTCAGTTTTGATAGTCATTCTTGGCTGTAATAAAAGTGGGCTGAAGCTATTACACATGCCTTGGGTTATGCCTATTGGTTCCGGCCTATGTCTTGGATATATGCCATGAAGTATTGATCTTCGGGGTATGACTTCGAGCTTGGATTTCATTTCGGATGCTTTTGGAAGAGCTTTGACATTACACACTCATTGGCATGGTTCATGCTTGACAATGGTATATGCCTTGTCAGTGATGCTCCTTGGGTTTATGCATACCCGTTGCCTACGGCTTCATGCTCATGTCCCAGTTGATTACCCTATGCATACGTTGAGCTTGAGTGCTCATTGAAGCTCTACTTTGGATGCATTTTGGATTATCTGGAGCTGTCTTGGATGTTACTTCGCTTGTCAGAGTTTGGATTGGGATGTACTTGATGTCTTACATGCTTATGGATGAGGGAAAAGACAAAGTGCAGGATAAGTCTTTGATCGCAGCATAGTGCCTGCAAAGTCCAGTGTTAAAATTGAAGAGATCAATGTTATGCAGCCTGAGGATGTTGATGATGATGATTATATCCTTCCAGCTTCTTCTAGTGCTTCACAGATGACAAAGATACACTCTATGTATGCACAGTGTTGGCTTTTGGACTCAGGTGCGTCCTTTCATGTGACACCTTGCCGAGAGTGGTTTCATTCATACCTTACTGTTTCGGGTTCTGTGCGCTTGGGTGATGATAGCTCTCTTGATATTGTGGGCATTGGTGATGTTAGGCTGCAGTTTCCTTCTAGGAGCAGTTTTGTTATGCAGGATGTACGTCATATACCTGCTTTGATACGCAGTCTCCTGTCAGATGGACAGCTTGATGACGCAGGATATCATGTATGTTTTGGAGACTCTGCATGGAAGATCACTCTGGCAGACTTGTGATTGCGAGAGGTGCCAAGGCTGGCAGCCTCTATCCCTTGATTGTATTAGCTTCTTCCCTTGACCATGTTTTGTCTGTGGGTTCTATCCCACATGTATCTCTTTGGCATGCCCATTTGGGCCATATGTCTTTGAAGGGAATGAAAATGCTTTCTGGTTTGCAGTACTTACCGCCCCTTGATTATGCATGTTTTGATTCATGTAAGCATTGTCTTTATGGCAGGCAGACTAGGTCTACGCATAAGAAGTCTGGTAGGCCACGCATGAGTGAGCCCTTGGCATTGGTACATTCAGATGTCTGTGGGCCCAGTCTTGTCAGTCTATGGGTGGTGCAAAGTATTTTGTTACGTTCATAGATGATTTTTCTCGAAAAGTTTGGGCTTATCCCATTAAGCTGAAATCCAATGCCTCGGCTGTGTTTCAGAGATGGCTTGCATTAGTTGAGAACCAGTCTGGGTATAGGCTAAAATGCCTAAGGACAGATAATGGGGGTGAGTATGTCTCACGTGATTTTGAGCAATTATATGATTGGGTATTAAGCGTCAGTTGACCGCCCCCTACACCCCCCCCAGAATGGTTTGGCTGAGTGGATGAATAGAACCATCCAGGAGCGTGTACGTAGTAGGCTTAGCCACGTAGGCCTACCACAGAGCTTTTGGGCTGAGGCAGTTAGTACAGCTATGCATGTCATAAACAGATCACCTTCTAGTGGTTTGGATTTCCAGGTTGTAGAGAAGGTACGGACTGGAAAACCTCCCTCTTATGCGCATCTCCATGTCTTTGGATGTGAGGCATTTTGCCATGTGCCTAGGGACAAGAGAAGTAAGCTGGATCCTAAGAGTGTCAAATGCATTTTCCTTGGTTATGGGGATGCAGGCGAGATGGGTTACCGTCTCTGGGATCCGCAGGCGTGGAAAGTCATCCGTAGTCATGATGTAGTCTTCCATGAAGACAAGATGCATCGGCAGCCTGAGAGAGTTGTTGAGATCCGCAGGGTCATATTTCAGGAGGAGCCGAGAGCTCCCGCATAGCTAGTTGGACAGCCTACAGCTGCAGAGCAGATGCTCATGGTCAGGGTGTTGGGTAGGCAGCTGGGCAGGCAGCAGAGCCTGCCATGAGACGGTCTACTAGAGACAGACGTCCACCTGATAGATTTCAACCATCGATGCATTATGTCTTGGTTACAGATGCAGGAGAGCCTTTCACTTATGATGAGGCTATGCGCAGGGGTGACAATCAATCCTGGGAGAGGGCTATGCAGTCTGAGATAGACTCCTTGCATAAGAATGAGACTTGGAATTTGGTTTCCTTGCCTACAGGCAAGAAGGCCTTGCCATGCAAGTGGGTATACAAGCTGAAAAGTACTCTTGGACACCCCAAGCCAGCATACAAGGCCTTGCCATGCAAGTGGGTGTACAAGCTGAAAAGTACCCCTGGACACCCCAAGCCGTACAAGGCTAGATTGGTGCAAAGTGTTTTAAGCAGGAGCATGGTGTGGACTTTGATGAGTTCTTTTCTCCTATGGTTAAGATGACCACCCTGCACTTAGTCTTGGCTTTGGTTGCTCAGCTTGACTTGGATTTATACCAGATGGATGTCAAGACGACTTTCTTACATGGGGACTTGCATGATGAGATTTATATGGAGCAGCCTAAGGGCTTTGCAAAACCTGGCAGGGAGCACCTAGTGTGCAAATTGAAGAAAAGTCTTTATGGCTTGAAACAGGCACCGAGGGAGTGGTATCATAAGTTTGATGCCT
Organism: Lygodium microphyllum; assembly: GCF_053477565.2. NCBI lineage: Eukaryota > Viridiplantae > Streptophyta > Polypodiopsida > Schizaeales > Lygodiaceae > Lygodium > Lygodium microphyllum. The sequence goes on along the minus strand of NW_028229734.1, from coordinate 46,978 downwards.
TTATGCAGTCACAGGGCTATAGCAGGAGTGCTATGGATCTGTGTCTTTACAGAAGAAAGCCCGTGATGGTTCTTTATTGATTTTGGTACTCTACATACTTGGTATGCGCATTAGACCTGATAGGCATTAGGGACTCCTCTACTTGTCACAGAGGGAGTACATTCATAAAGTCCTTGAGCGCTTTCGCATGCAGGACGTAAAGCCTATTGGCTATCCATTGCCTTCTTATGTGAAGGTATCACAGGCTGATTGTCCGCAGACAGATGAGCAGAGGGCCGAGATGGCCAAGATTCCCTATGCATCCGCAGTGGGCAGTCTTATGTATGCCATGATAGCCACTCGTCCAGATATTGCTTTTGCAGTTGGTGTTGTGACACGCTATATGGCTACACCTGGCAAGAAGCATTGGGATGCCGTGAAGGGTATCATGAGGTACCTGAAGGGCACTGTAGATATGTGCATATGCTATGGCAGCCAGGATACAGGAGTCGTGGGATACACTGACTCTGATTATGTAGGACATGCAGATAGTAGGAAGTCCACTTCCGGCTATGTATTCACCTATGCTGGAGGTGCTGTTTCTTGGATGTCCAGGGTGCAGAAATGCATGGCCCTTTCTACTGCAGAGGCTGAGTATGTTGCAGCCATTGACGCTTGCAAGGAGGCCATTTGGCTGACCTTAGTATTGATGCTATCCCTACACTGCATTCGGATTCTATGAGTGCTATTCAGTTAGCCAAGAATCCGGTCTTCCATGCGAAGACGAAACACATTGAGGTGAGGTATCACTTCATACGTGGGTTCGTTGAGGACAAGTCTGTTGATCTTGTCAAGATCTCGACTGACCAGAATCCTGCAGATCTGCTCACGAAAAGCCTCTCTACAGAGCGCTTTGCCTTCCTCAGGAGGTTGATGGATGTGGGATGAGATGACGTCTTTCCTCATCCTGTTGTACACGTGTACATGTTGTACTGTCTTTTTTTTCTTTTTTCTTTTCACTCCTCACTAGGGCAAATTCGCCTTTAAGTGGGAGGTTGTTGGGGATAAAGGCGCCTCTGCCTAGCTGCCTGTGTATTAGTACACTGACAGTCACAACCACTGCACATTGCAGGTGCCGGGCGCCCATCACCGTCACTTTATTCTTTATTCTTTTAGTGACAGTTTGAATAAAGGAAGGCCCGGTCACACATTGTGACTATTGGAGTTCCCATTTCTTGTCTCTCTCTTTCTTGTTCTTGCTCTCCCGCCGCCATAGCTCTCAAGGGCAAGCTTGATCCTTCTCACCTTTCATGTGTGTGTGTGTGTGTGTGTGTGTGTGTGTGTGTGTGTGTGTGTGTGTGTGTGTGTGTGTGTGTGTGTGTGTGTGTGTGTGTGTGTGTGTAACTACAAGAGTGCAATGGACATGGCGTGAAGTGTTTGGTGGTTCTCTTCTTATTCTTCATGCATTATTGTCATGATGACAACTTGAGGCTCGTGTGTGTGTGTGTGTGTGTGTGTGTGTGTGTGTGTGTGTGTGTGTGTAACTACAAGAGTGCAATGGACATGGCGTGAAGTGTTTGGTGGTTCTCTTCTTATTCTTCATGCATTATTCTCATGATGACAACTTGAGGCTCGTGTGTGTGTGTGTGTGTGTGTGTGTGTGTGTGACTACAAGAGTGCAATGGACATGTCGTGAAGTGTTTGGTGGTTCTCTTCTTATTCTTCATCCATTATTATCATGATGACAACTTGAGGCTCATGGTGGTATAAACGCATTTGGATTAAGAGCTTGCATAACAAGACAACTGCATAAGGATCGTGAGAGACCCTTCAACTTGTGAGAGACTCAATGACAAGTGAGCTCAAGATCTGTCTACTACAATCTTGGTTTTAATGGTTTCTATTACTACTTGTGGGGATAGCCAATGGTTTTGAGAGAGAAGTGACATACTAGGTGAGAGCTAGTTTGCATCAGATGGTCAAAATCTTGAAACAATAGGAGCACTTGTTCCATCATCAAACATCACAACTGTGACCCTACAACAAGAAATTTGCACTTTCCCATGCACATATAGGTGGCTCCACAACTTCTTAATAAGAAATACATGCTGGTTTAATACAATCCTCTTTTTGCACCCCTACTAGATATCATTTGTCTTTGGTAGATTTTGAGAAAAGAATTTTTAATGTAGAGATAGATTATAGTAAACTACTTTTATGGATTTGGGCTACCTTAAGGGACTAGGACCAAGACTACGGCCACATTAGTGTTTCCCTACTATATAAGGGGATCTATGGCACACCTAAGCTCAAAAATTTGGATGATTCACTAGTTGTATGCTTTACATGCCTCTTTTGGTTAACTGGTTGAGGCTAGAATGGCTTCGTACCACTTGAGCTCCACATGCATTCCTATTATCTTGGGTCAAATATGCCTTTTAACTAGACTTTGGTTAGCTAGTGTACTTTGGTTCATAGCATAAGGATCATCATGTGGTATGGTGAGTGTAGGGAACCAAGCCTTTTGAGAAAGCTCAGAGGTATTGTATCTATTATGTGCCATAGAGTGAAAGTGGGAGAGGGGCTAGGGAGTTAGGGATGGAGCTAGCAAAATTAGACCATTAAGCATCCCTAATCTTTAGGGGCTCTTAGGTGTAGTGAGCATTGGTGGAGTGCAAGTAACTAACTATTTTCTCTATTTTCTTTTCTATTTATCTATTTTATGTAATTTATCTTTTTCTTCTTCTCTGTTTTGAGGGGATAAGAAGGAAGCCTAAAGGAAGAGTGCTTAAGGAGGAACACGACCTAGAGAGAAATTGATTTTTTAGGAAATAATTAGAAATAGAAATGGCATGGCAATCAAGTGGGATTCCTATGAATGAATGAGAGCTAGTGGTGAACTAGCTCTCATTCATATCATTCAAGATGTCTAGGTTGTAGATAGGAAGAAGTACGTGTGGAAACAGAGTTGTACCATGGCTAATGGGTCAATTCCCACATTTAAATCAAAAAAGAGAGAGGGAAGGCAATTTTTTAGAACTCCTGCTGAGCCCAATTCAAATAAGGAAATATAACTCTTTCAATGAAAAATAACAAGTGTACTTGAATGGGACTTGAACCTCCACCAATCCCCTCACACTTATAAGCCTTGGCTAGTGGGCCAACCACTTGTTTGTGTTGAAAATGGATGCAAAAAGAGTGAATGTGCTTTACCAAACTATTCACATTACCTTGATAGTCAAGGCAATGTGTACTTGTCTATAATTTATAGCAAAGATGAAGGCATAATTGGGTTAGTTACTGAATTAAGAAATGAAATATTAGACAATTGAATGAAGTTGGATGATTGAAAGAGGTTGGTGGAGGTAGGTGGATTGACATTGAAGGATATATATTTGGTATTTTAGTGAAATTGGAGTATAACTTGAGCTCATACAAAGGGATGAACCTACAATATCCTTCTTGAGCAAAGACTAACTTTATGTGATCTAGATGCTAAGAATTTTGTTTATTTGGCTCTAGCGTTTGCACATTATTTCATATGATATGGGCAAAATGTATGAGTAGGCAAGGTGGTCAATCTAACTCAAAACTTCATTCCTTGTGGCACCTTGCTCCAGGTCTTAGACATGATGAGAGTGGGGTGGCTCCCTTCTAGAATGTTTGGTTACTCTCTTTCTTTATCATCATCATCTCATCTTTTTAGGTAGAGTAATGCAAGGGGTAGGTTTGATGAGATAACTCTTTATCTAGGTTAGTCTCTTCCTCCTTAGTACAGAGAGGATAACAGTTGAAGTTGGGTACCCAACACAGAAAACAAAAGCAAACAAAGGCGAGACAAAGGCAAAGTTGAAAGAGCACCTACTAGTCAATTAGAGTGAAGCCCATTTGTGAAAGCTCAATATTGCTATACTCTAGATCCTAAAGCACTTTAAGAAAATGAGTTATGGTAGAGTGTGGCTTGGATTGTTTAGAACTAGAGTCTTAGGAAGATCAAATGATCTTCAATAATGGACTCAAACTTAGCTTAAATTGCATGGAGAAAACCCTTCCTTTGTATGGTCATGAGGTTATTTGTGAATGACTATAGTTGGTTGAGCTTTGGTTGTTTGTAATGTTCTCAAAGCCTCCAATGGTGAAGTAGAGTTGGGCCTTTGACTACTTGGAGGCTATAATGTGGTGTTGGAGTGCCATTGTGGGCTCCTTCCTCTTATTTAGGTGTGTGGCATCTACTTCTTGGGCTCTCATTTCTTTTAGCTCCTATTTAGTTTTATCTATGGCTTTCTAGCTCCACTTTTGTTCAGGCTTTCTAGCTCCACTTTTGTTCATCTTAGACTCCATCCCTTTGAGTAATGACTTTAGTATTGGCAACATCCCTCTTTGCCAAAGCTCCTTTAGTTGGTCCAAGAGACTCCTTAAATTCTTATTATATTCATGCCAATTTAGTAAATCTTGTTGGTGAAGAGAGATAATGGTTTTGAGCAAGCATTTCTTAGATGGCCAAAGAATTGCAACTTTGGTGTAGATAGATAGTAGCTTGCTTGAGCTTGAGAGATGCTTTGGAACTTGGTGATTTAAGAGGTTTTATTGGGTTAATGCCTGTTGGACAAATGATAGCATGTTCCCCTATGACCAACTTTCCCTTTGAAGCTATTAGGCTTAGTAATTACCTCTTCTCGATGGATACGATGAGCTTGCATTACTATCATGGCTTTTTTTAGCTAATCTTCTAATGTGCCCCAGTAATACCTCAAGGTTTGTAAGCTCTTTTTGTTGATGGTGGGCATGCTTATGGCTTTATGCTTAAGGTAACCCTTAAATGCTCTTTCCACCTTGTCATAGGATGGTGATCATGGGTTTTCCATTCCTTGAATGTGCACTTTGTGCTTAGGTTTTGAGCTCTAGTCTTTCTCAGCTTCCTTTCTCATCGCCTTCTTCTCTTTAGTCCTTGCATAGCCTATTGGCTAAATTGGATGGTCCTGATGCCAGGAGGCATATTCCACGGTGGATTCCGTGAGGTTTTACGGTGGATTCCGTAAACTTAGATGACCGGGGCTCATACACAAAGAGGATTCTTTATGCGAGAAGTTGATGGGGACGCCTGTCCTTTTCGGGCGTTTCATTAATTTAGTGTGTACATGGGTGATTCCATAGCGGGTGATTCCGCAAAATGCATATTAAATTAATAAACGTTTATGAGTTTAGAGTGCGCACTCGTAATAAATTAAGGTTAGGATTTATTTCTAACCAGTTGATTTATTTATGTAGCTGAAGACTGCTAGGTATTCACTTTTGTCGGTTTAATTGTATTATTTTACTAACGATTGTGAATGCTTCAGTTGATGTGTAGAGATAGCAGCAGTGGCGGAGGAAAGCATTGGAGTCTAGCGGGTTTTCGACCTTTGGATTATATTTTGATAGGCGCCACGTCTATATTTTGTTATGTCTATTGAGACATCGATTATTGATTATTATTTTGTATGCGCTTATGCGCCCGGATATGTTATTTCTATTTGGACATTGAGATTGGGCGTGCCAGACTCTATGGGCATCGTCCATTAGCTTTATTTTCCTATTTTTGTAGAAAGCAAACTCAAAAGCTAAAAGCTTATCATATTTTTGTAATTGGGCTATTATTGAGCATGAAGATTGAAATATACATTAAATACATGCTTTGTGAAGCGCTCACACAAGGCATGGGGGAGATTGAACCCAATTTGTCTCTTGTCTCTTGTCGTGCATGCTTTTACATGGTTTTTTGAGCAAAAAGGTAGAGTTCTTTGTTCTTGGGGACCTTCCGGGATTCACCACGTGAGCTATCTGCGACCGATCTGCGCACCAGTGGTATCAGAGCGGAGCAGAGATCAAGAGCTTCCAATCGCTACCAATCTCGGGCGAAGGCGGAGCTCCAGGAACAAACGGGCTCTACAGTCAATCTCATCACGAACCGTCGATACAGGCAGACTTCTGGCAATCAAGAACCTCTGTTTCCACTGTCAGATCGCGAAGGACCAAGCTCTGCAGGCGGAGGACCACGCATCTACTTCCATCAACAAGTCGTTGAAAACCAGTGAGAAAATTCTTAATCTTCTCAACTAAAAGCTTAATTACAAAGCTTTAAAAGCTTAAAAGAAGCTTAAGCTTCTCCAAATCACCTCGGCGTATCAGAAGATGGGCCCGAAATTATCGCGCGGCCAAAAAACGCCCCCCCCTCACGAAATCGACGACGGCCTGTTAGTCCTCCTTAAGCTTCATAAGCTTAAGCTTAATCACTTAAGCTTAAGGCTTTCTGCAAGTTACACAGGTCAGACAAGTCGGCAAACTCCGGGTCTCGCACTTCTGAAGTTAAGTTCCGCAAGTCAATTGTAATCAAGTTCTGCAAGTCGGCTTAAGTTCAGCAAGTCAACAACTCTGCAAGTCTGCTAAGTTTGCAACTCTACAAGTCATACTAAATCAGAACTGACTAGTGCTTAAAACTCATAGAAGACTTGTTCGTATGCAAAAACTCTGAACTGGAAAGTTGTTCGCAGCAAGCTGTTCTACCTATCTACAAGTTCGTTGAAGTACTTTCAGCAAACGGAGACAGAAATATTGCAGAATTTCTGAAAATTGAAGAAGAAATACCCAAAAATACACAGCCTTGTAACCCAAATTTGAGCTACGCTCATCCCGCTAACTGATTTTGAGTGAGAAAGGTTTGTTGAGTTTTACAGGATGACTACCCCACATATGGATGATCCTATGGCTGAAGACGACTTACCTGAGCCTACCATGGAACAAAAGCTGGATCTAATCATGCTACAATTGGAAGAAGAGCGAAGAGCTAGGCAAGCCTTACAAGCGCAATTGACAAAGCTACAAGGAGCGTCCACTGATAAAGAAGAACCTCAAGCTGAAGATTTGATTCGCCGTACCATCGACGCCACCCTTGAAGCACAAACCATTCGCAAGGAATCCAAGATAAGTAAACAAAGTTTCAAGTTTCGCACTTTCAATGGCATAAGAGAAGGAAAGACTGTTTTATCATTCATTAGCCAGTTTGATGACTATTTCCATGAGGAAACTTATCCCGAAAAAGATAAAATCAAGTGTGTTACTAATCATCTGATAGACAGAGCATCACTTTGGTGGACTGTAGTCCGCAAGAGTATAGAATGTCCTGCTACATGGGAAGAATTCAAGAAGAAGTTCATGCAAAATTTCCTTCCACCGCAATTTCATGAGAAGGCTATCAAGCAATGGGATTTACTTCAACAGCGAGATTGTGAGCCTATTCCACAGTATACAGAGCGTTTTTGGAATGCACTTCTACAGTTACGCATGCTTGAAGACGTACCAGAGACGACACATAAGCGGAAGTATATGTCTGGACTTCTTGGACATTACTACGCTGAAGTGAACATGTTCAAGCCTGCTACCCTTGAAGACGCCATCTCCTTAGCTCACGACACTGAAGATAAGTTACGCGGAAGAGATCGACGACCACAGCAATTCCAAGCCAGCGGTAATTATGGATCTAAACAATTCAATTCCAATTTTAGAAGGTTTAATCCAGGTCGTTTTTCATCACCATCTTTCCGCAAGAATTGGCCTAAACCATCTGCATTACCATCCACTGTCAATCCAAATCCTAAGCCTATTCCACAAGCAAATCCAAATATACCCAGACTTCCAGCCATTGCAAATAATGTAACCAAAGCCAAGCCAATAGTATGCTACAAGTGTCACCAGCCAGGGCATCTCGCAGCAAATTGTCATTCAAAGAAGCCATCAGCACACATCAACTACATTGGAGCTATGGACGAAGACGAGCATGAGGATATGCCGGATTTCACTGAAGACGAGGATGATCCTACTACTACTTCCGACACTTTACCAGGTATGCCTACTCCACATTCATTGTTGACTATGAAATGTATGGTGCATGGAAAAGAAAGAACTATCTTACATGATGACGGTAGTACCCATGACTTTATTTCAGCAAAATTGGTAAAGGAATTAAAATTGCATACTGTACCTACGCATTATCGCATAAAAGCTGCATTTTTAGGTACTAGGTACAATGGCACATAAGAAGTTCAAGATTTAGAAATTCAAATTGGTTCATATATTGAAAGAAGAAATTTCTTAGTTGTCCCATTACAGTCAAGTGACATTATTCTAGGAATGCCATGGAGACACCAGCATAATCCAAATATAGATTATTCTACGCACACAATGAATATTAATTTTCAAGGAAAATCTATTACATTATATGGTATGCATGCATCTCATATTTTTCCACTGCTTTCGCATACTCAAGCAAAACGTGCACTACGCAAGAATACTAAATCATATCTCATTTGGGTGAATGAATTGCATGCAAAGGAAAATCATATGCACCCTAGACATAAGGAATTTCTTGCATATTTTAAGGACTGTTTTGCAGAAGACTTACCACCAGGTTTACCTCCTTCACGTCCAGAAGACCATAAGATTGATCTAATTCCTGGCACACAACCACCTTGCAAAGCACCATATAGGCACAATCAAATAGAGCAAAAAGAAATCCAGAGTCAAGTTGAAGAATTACTAAATAGAGGCTTAATTCGACCTAGCAGTTCCCCATTCGGTGCACATGTGCTCTTAGTCAAGAAAAAGAATAATACTTATCGTATGTGTATTGACTATCGAGCATTAAATAAGATCACTGTAAAGAATAGGTATCCTATACCTAGAGTTGATGACCTTATGGACAAACTGCAAGGATCTTCTATATTTAGTAAAATTGACCTTAAGTCTGGATATCATCAGGTGAGGCTAGATAAATCCGACATATTTAAGACTGCATTCAGAACACAATTTGGCTATTACGAATTCTTAGTCATGCCATTCGGATTAACCAATGCACCTGCTACTTTCAGTAGAATGATGAACCGTATCTTTCTGAAATATCAGTATTGTGTGATTGTTTTCTTTGATGATATTTTGGTGTTCAGTCAAAGTGAAAAAGAGCATTATGAGCATTTATCATTAGTTTTTCAATTACTGAAAGAAAATCAATTGTTTGCAAATCCTGAAAAGAGTGAATTCTTTAAGACAGAAATAGAATATTTAGGTCATATTGTATCAAAAGAAGGAATTAAAGTTGATCCTAAGAAAATTGATGCAATATTGCATTGGCTTGTTCCTAAAAATGTACATGAATTACGCTCATTCCTTGGTCTTGCTAGTTTCTATAGGAAGTTTGTACATAATTTCTCATTACTTGCTTTACCATTAACAAAACTTCTTAAGAAAGGAATTGTTTATCAATGGACTGAAAATCAGCAGAAATCCTTTGATTTACTGAAACGTGCATTAACCAATGCCCCTGTTCTACAATTGCCTGACTTTAATAGACCATTCTTTCTAGTTGTGACCGATGCTAGCGGATCAGGAATAGGAGCAGTATTAATGCAAGACAATCATCCAATAGCATATTCTAGTTCTAAGCTGAAACCCTCTGAGCTCAAATATTCCACTTATGACAAAGAACTATTAGCAGTTGTACAAGCATTAAAACAATGGAAGCATTGTTTAATGGGTTCAGAATTCATGATAAAGACTGACCAGCAAAGCATTAGACATCTACTTAGCCAACCCCAAATTTCTGACCGTCATATCAAATGGGCTTCCTTCATTCAAAGTTTCCATCCTATCATTCAATACCAACCTGGAAAAGAAAATGTAGTTGCTGATGCATTGAGTAGAAGACCTGCAATTCACAATATTTCTATCATATCTTTTGATTCTTTGATTGCTATGAAAGACACATATCACCAGGATATTACTTTTCATTCTGATTGGCAAAAATTAGTTCAAAATAATTTCATTCCTATTGATTCATTGTCATATAATGATGGATTTATGTTTTTTGAAAAGAGACTGTGTGTTACTATTCCATTCCGATCTTTTGTTTTGAATGAAATTCATTGTCCCCCATATCAAGGTCATAGAGGTATCATTTCTACATTACGCATGTTAACTGAAGATTTTTATTGGCCGCATATGGATGCAGATGTATCTAATTTCATTTCTGAATGTTTGATTTGTCAAAGAATAAAGAGACATCATGGTAAACAGTATGGATTATTAATGCCTTTGTCTATTCCATCTAAACCTTGGGAACATATATCTATGGATTTCATTACTGGTTTACCAAATACCAAATCTAACCATGACATGATTTGGACAATTGTAGATAGATTTAGTAAGCAAGCATATTTCATTGCATGTAAGAAAACTTTAACAGCATCACAAGCAGCACAGTTATTTTTGAAAACTGTTTTTACTAACCATGGATTGCCAAAAGTGATTATTTCAGATCGAGATTTTAGATTTTGTAATAATTTTTGGATTACACTGTTTGCAAATCTAGGCACAAAGATTGATTTCTCATCTGCATTTCATCCAGAAACAAATGGACAAACAGAAGCCACAAATAGCACCATTCTAGATCTTTTACGTGCATACACTATCTCTAAACCTCAGACTTGGGATACTCATTTACATTTATTACAGTTTGCATATAACAATACACCGCACACATCTACAAAGAAAGCACCTTTTGAAGTTATTTATGGATATAGATTATCTACACCTGTTGCATCTTTGTCTAATAGAATACAGAGTGCTGATGATATTGCTGTTATGCATAATAGTATTTTTGATGAGGTCAAGGATATGATTGCTAAAGCCCAACAATCATATACCAAACAAGCCAACAAGAAAAGAGAAGCCATGAATTTCAAAGTTGATGATTATGTTTGGCTTAGAATAGAAAAGCGTAGACTGCAAAGTGTAGATAGACATTCAGTTGTCAAATTAGCTCCTAGATTCTATGGACCATTTAGAATCATTCATAAGATTAATGACAATGCATTCAAGTTAGAATTGCCATCTCATTGAAAAATTCATAATACATTTCATATTAGTTTATTAAGACCATTTAGAGGCCAATTACCTATCCACCCTGTCTATGAAAACCCACCTTTACTAGAAGAAGAGACTGAAATACTTGAACCAGAAGCCATCATAGACACTGACTACATGACCACTAGAACTGGCCGAAGGTATTCTAGATATCTAGTAAAATTTAAGAACCATCCTGTAGAGGAAGCACAATGGATGCACGCTAGAGACTTAAATGCTTTCCCCACTCTCTTAGCTCCACATTGAGCTAATAGCAATTGAGGTCAATTGCTATCCCACCCCGAGGGTATGATGCCAGGAGGCATATTCCACGGTGGATTCCGTAAACTTAGATGACCGGGGCTCATACACAAAGAGGATTCTTTGTGCGAGAAGTTGATGGGGACGCCTGTCCTTTTTGGGCGTTTCATTAATTTAGTGTGTACATGGGTGATTCCATAGCGGGTGATTCCGCAAAATGCATATTAAATTAATAAACGTTTATGAGTTTAGAGTGCGCACTCGTAATAAATTAAGGTTAGGATTTATTTCTAACTAGTTGATTTATTTATGTAGCTGAAGACTGCTAGGTATTCACTTTTGTCGGTTTAATTGTATTATTTTACTAACGATTGTGAATGCTTCAGTTGATGTGTAGAGATAGCAGCAGTGGCGGAGGAAAGCATTGGAGTCTAGCGGGTTTTCGACCTTTGGATTATATTTTGATAGGCGCCACGTCTATATTTTGTTATGTCTATTGAGACATCGATTATTGATTATTATTTTGTATGCGCTTATGCGCCCGGATATGTTATTTCTATTTGGACATTGAGATTGGGTGTGCCAGACTCTATGGGCACCGTCCATTAGCTTTATTTTCCTATTTTTGTAGAAAGCAAACTCAAAAGCTAAAAGCTTGTCATATTTTTGTAATTGGGCTATTATTGAGCATGAAGATTGAAATATACATTAAATACATGCTTTGTGAAGCGCTCACACAAGGCATGGGGGAGATTGAACCCAATTTGTCTCTTGTCTCTTGTCGTGCATGCTTTTACATGGTTTTTTGTGCAAAAAGGTAGAGTTCTTTGTTCTTGGGGACCTTCCGGGATTCACCACGTGAGCTATCTGCGACCAATCTGCGCACCAGGTCCTTATGATTGTGTGCATGCGCACGCGTGTGTTTGTGTGTGTGTGTGTGTGAAAGAGAGAGAGACGGGTAGGTGGGCGGGGGTGCAACATGAGGGCATTAGCAAGCCCTTTACACATAGTGCGGAATCCGACAAAATGGTAGGCCCAAATGGACTAGACTAAAATAGATTTTTTGTTATGGCTTCACTATTGCAATGATAGTAAATGATGGATGGACTTGGGCACGGGATCTCCCTTGCCTACAAAAATACAAAATAGGGTAGGGGACACATTTATTATCGCCCATGTCTCTGCCCTCAATGTGTGTAAGGGGGATATGCCTTCCCCCATATCGTTCATGCAGCTTGATTGGTTGTAACAAATGCACTTGATTGTTTGGGTATTGATGTGTGACCAACCTCACTCAAGAATCAAGAAAGGTAACAAGTATGAAAAAGCAAGCCCACCAGATATTATTGTCTCATTTTAAAATTTTAAAAAATGTAATAATGAAAGATCTAGGTATTCTTGAAGAAAAATCATTATCATGAAGAATAGTGGATGAGAGGAGGGACCATTGTTAGAAAGGGTGGCACATTTATCCCTCATTCAAACTAACTAAAGAAGTGAGTGGGGACTTAACACATGGGCCCCTCTTCCTTTGCATGCATGCACCCAGCAAAGAGGAAGGTGAGTGATGGTGAAACTAAGGCTTAAGGCAAGAGATCAATTACTAATGACTCCTCAATGGAGCTAGACTATGCCTTAGTTGTTGCTAAGGGTGGCCCTAGGAGGTGTAGAGAAGGAGGTTAGGAAGGAGCAACATACATACAATGAGTGGCGAAGGGCTAAAGTAGTTGTGGCTAGTAAAAAAAAAAGCTTCCAGGCTTTGATCAATGTCTCTTTGGATCATATTAAATAGTGGTATGTTGATCATCAATCTGGCATATACTTCTTTTTTTGGGCAAAACGCTTAGTGAACTTGATTTTGAAAGATGGTCTATTGCTACGTTCCAAAGACAAGCAAAGCTCCTCTGGTTCCATTTTATGGCAAGGGCTTATATATGGCCTTACTTGTAATGTCCTCATTACTCAATTCACCTTAATAAATAATGTGCATGCACATTCTATTAAAATAATGCAATGAGCAAAAATATTTGCTTCAAAAAAAAGTTATTTTGTGTTGAAAAAATAAATTATGTAAAGGTGTCACATTGGTACACATGCATTCTTCGAAAAATTAAATCGCAACACTAAATACATGCATTTTAATCTAGCGCTAGCCATGTTTCAGTAATAAGGAAAATTGTTATTATTAATGAGGGTTATGTACCAATTCATAAGTAGTACTCAAGAAATCTTCCCAAGTCAAGCTTATTAGAACTATATTTGTAGTATAAAACGACAATAACAAGAACTAGCCTGATGGATTTTGGTAGAGCTCCCATGCTATTGTTGAAGAGATGGAGAAAGCTAAGAGAGAGATCTTCCCTCTATCTTCATTCTCATCCATAGAGTGGTGTCTCCTCCAAGAGAGCTACGTGTTTATGTGGTAACCCTCCTTCCCTTTATATACTAGTTGGGGGGGGGGGGGGGGGGGGGGGGGGGAGCGGGGAGGATTTTGATTTTAGTATTTGCAACTTACATCACGATAATCAATACAAAAGCTACCTCATTTGAGTATTTTGGGGAGATTTTACTTAAAATTGAATCCATGTTTTTACGACTTTAGGACTCCAAAAATGCAAAAGCACATCCCTTTTGTACTTCACACAACTTACCCATTAAAATTCCTACACATAAGACAAAACTTAAAACGGCCATAACTTTTGATTCAAAATGCAACATTTGGATGCATTTGAACCATTGCGATCACAATGACAAGCTCTACAATCCTACGGCTTCATTTTATGTTTTTAAGAATGTTTTAAAATAACAAAATTCAATCTTCATGATTTTCTATCAACAAGCCCTACTAATATCACGAAAAAAATCAATAAACATAAGGTTTTCAATATACCCAATCGTTATTACTCTTGAACGTACTGATGCACAATAAAATATGCAACATCTTTGATTATTTGGGTATCAAGGTGGGTACATATGTAATGTCCCCATTACTTAGTTCACCCCTTAATAAACAATGTGCGTGCAGATTTTGTTAAGTTGAGTTGAGTAATGGGGATATTACATTACTTAGCTCACACAAGTAAAGTGTGATTGGATCCTTGGGTGCACATTAGGCTATAATAGAAAGTTGGTCTTCTCACTACCTTGGAGCCCTTCCTTCACATAAGAGAATGTACGTATACACGAATGCCTTGTGTAGGTTGCCTTTCTAAGAGCTACCAATTAGGTTGGACAATGAGGTCTTGGTATTGGTGCATGCACTAAGCAAGGTTTTATATGTGCCTACCTCCACTTCGGTTGTTAGAGCACTTTAAAAAAATTGCAAAGCATGTAACCTCTAGTCCTGTAAACAATCTCTCGTAGAGTACATGGAGCTCAAGGATTCTAATGGTTGGAATATTATTTAGCATGTCAAGATTCACACATTTTGGATGCTTATTATCTTTGCAAGTAGTGTGGGCACTTCACAGGCTTGGAAGGGTCTCCAACCCTAGGAGGAAGCTAAGCATGCTCTAGATAATAAGGGTATGCCTTCCAAAATTGATATGATCATTGGGAAGAATGGTAAAAAGAAGGTCAAGGAAGGTAGTGGTGATAGTATTGTCATAAATTAAAGTAGACATTGGCTCCTGAGTAGGGGGAGCCCTTAAAAAAAAGAGAAAACTTTTACTTAAGTAATTGGCCGTATGCATCCCACTTGTTGATCTTCATTACTATGCTACTATCAATACTTTATTTAAGATGATATTGTATTCTTAGCTAAGGCCAAGCAAGTGTGGATAACTGTTAAAAATGAGCAAGTAGACCGTATGACAATCTGGCTAAAGTGCAATCAAGCTATAATTGACATGGCTAAGCTACATGGTAGAGGCCAAGCTTGCAAAAGTAGAGAGAATCAAGATGTAGTCTCTAAGATATGTGGCCACTTCTCTGTATTGTTTCTTTGTCCCAATGATCCTATATTGGCTTGGTTGATGTAGGATCGTGAAGCCTTCCTAAAGGAGCAAGAGATGTACAAAATCAAAGTAGCACAAATTCAACAAAATATCAATTGGGATCATGAGGGCGATGTGCCAACTCCATTCTACTTCAAAGCCCTAAAGAAAAAAACATAGGGAGAATCAATAACTTGCATTGAAGATGACCAAGGGTGCATAGTGAGTTGCAATGAAAAAATTGCAAATGAATGTTAATTGGGATCTAGAGGGTGATGTGTCAACTCCATTCTACTGCAAAGCCTTGAAGAAAAAAGCATAGGGAGAATCAATAGCCTACATTGAAAATGACCAAGGGTGCATAGTGAGCCACAATGAAGAAATTACAAATGTCTTTCACAAGCATTTATAATATGTAGTTGGTGTTGAGTTTATTCCTCCTTTTGATATGAAGACAAAACGACAAAACCATTCAAAGGGCAACTTATTGGAATTCCAAAAGTAGTGGCCAATCAAACATTCGACCTTTTCCTATAGATGAGGTGTCATTTGCATTGCATGGCACGAAGGATCATGTGGATTTCATTAATTTTATCAAATGTTATTTTAGAACTATAGTAATCCCCCATGAGATCAATCATCGCATGATGAAGCTCATACCTAAGGGTACAACATGGTTGAGGTTGGTCAATGGAGACCATTAAATGTTCTCTCCATCTCCTACAAAGTCTTAGCCAAGCTATTGGCACCAAGGATCAAGGTAGTCCTAGCTAAGTGGGTGCACCCTTGACAATATGGGTTTTGTTCCAAAGGAGAATACAAGACACAATGTCAAATTTGACTTGTGCTATTAATTGGACCCCATGTAGCATGCAAAAATTTCTAATGGTTAGCATTGACCTAGACAAATCTTACGACAGAATAAGGTGGAATTTTATCTCAATATCCTGCAACTTATGGGATTTGGCGCTCGGTTTGCTTAAATGGCTTTTGAGAATGCTTCAATTTGCATATATATATCAATGTGGTACTCTCCAAAACTTTTTCCCTTAGGCTAGTGCGGCAAGGTTGTCCAATTGCACCTCTGTTGTTTGCCTTAGTCTCAAATTCAGTTCTAAGAAGAATTGATTGGCTTATTCAAAGTTATTCCCTCTGTACCCTATTACTTTAGGATGGTAACTATTTTGGCTCCTAGTTTTTTGTTGATGACAACATGAACTTGCTAATTGTAAAAAAAGAGAATCTTCTTGAGGTGTTGGTGGGAGTTTTTCAAGCATTCTCTATACATCAAGCTCCAAAGTAAGTTTACTTAAGTGCTCCTATTTTTGGGACACAAGGAGACCCCTCAATGGGCCAATAGCTATGGTTTTAAAGTCATTGACAATGGTCCTAGGCTATTTGTTGGGCATGACAATCAACACCAAACATTGGTTCTTGGAAAAGTTGAGAAGCAAAGTGAAGAATTGGGATTAACACGGTTGCATCACTATGGTAAAATAATGATTATAGACTCTATGTTGGTGTTTGCAATTGTATTTGTGGCAAGTATTGTAGCTGTCAACTCCTTTGTATAGAAGGAAGTTGAGAAGATATTTGGTCCTTCCCATGGGAGTAGACATGTGACACAACCATGCATGGCATGCAATACCATGGGAGCTTGTCATTGCGAGCAAGACCAATGGGAGGATTGGGCATCCCTTCCCTGTAGGAGAAGGCATGCCAATCACTTTTAAGCTTGGGCAAAATACTCCAAGAAGATTAGCCATGGACTATTTTGTGAAGCACTGGTTGTAAAGTGCTTGATTGCCAGGAGGTAGATGGAATGGGATCCAGTGGTGGGTGGACCCCCTTATGGCACACAATTTGAAGATTATAAATTCAAATTTTGAATCAATTTGGAAGTTAGTGGAGGTTTGGAGAAAGTTCATGAAGGGCATCCTACAGCCCTTAAGCAATGATGGCAAAGGAGATAGCTCACTATGACAACTTATCTGGACATACGATATGGAGCATTTGAAGATGGTTTCTCTCCCATCCTTAGGAGGTTGAAAATTTCTTGGAGTCTTTACAACAAGGGAATAAGAAGGTGGGGGGACTTGTGGATATCTCCCAACGTGGGTTTCCCACATTCAAGGAAATGGAGAATAAGTGGAGATTGTCTGATATGGAGATTGAATGGCTCAAGAAAATAATGGAAAATAAAAAAGTGGAGTGGCCTATAGCTTACATTGGCTAGGCATATCATCCCTCCAAATATGTTCATTCAAAGAAAGGTAAGAGGCAATGGGATGCCTCAAAGAGGAAGGATTTTAGGTGCTGTGAGGAAAGACACACTTTCAAAGTGGTAGAGCATTAGAAGAGATACTTCCCTAAAGTGAAGTTGAGAACTTGGAAAAAGAGAGTTCGGAGGTGCACCCCTTCAAGAAGAATCAACTTGTTTTTGTGGAGAGCATTGATGAACAAGTGCCTTATCCATGAGAGGCTTGTGAGTGCTAGGGGTATCTCCCCATTTTGTCCATTGTGCAACAAGGAGGAGACCATTCACCATTTGTTGTGGGATTACAGCGAGGTGCGACAACTGTGAATAAAAATTTCCAACTGGGTCGAGGTTGCTGGTTTTCATGGTGATGTATCTTCTCAACTTACCCTCTTTGGTGCCCAAGGGAGGTTAAATGATGTTTCACTTGCCATATGGAATGTTCTTCATGCAATGGGCATTTGCTTCATTTGGAAATTTAGAAATGGAAGAAAATTCAAAGGGTACAAAAGGTTATTTTCATTGGATTGTGATAGATTTAAGCAAGGAACGGTAAAAGTTTAGATGGGGCGGGGTAAGAAAGATAGCATGTTGAGGACTGTTTACTAGGCTATGAGGGTGCATGGTTAATCTATGAAACATCCCCCTCCCTTTCGAAGCTGGGATGATGTAAAGAAAGTAAAGTAAAAGATACAGCAACAAGAGTTGCAGAGCCTAGGTTGATACATAGACTTTTCACTTTTATTGATTATTAAAAATTTACCACCGCATTATTTTTTAAAAAAAGGAAGTTGGGCTGATGTAAATACTTTTCACTTTTATTAAATATATCTTGCTCGTATTAATTAAAAAAAAGGGGAAAAATATGACAACTTAATATTTATATATTCTCGACAAAAGGGAAAGTCTGCCAGCCTTAGCGCTAGGCAGAGCAAAAGGGAATCAAAGATTTTTATCGAGAGCAGCTGAAGTGCCTATGAAAATGCATGTGGGGAGTCGGTCCCTCGCAACGTTGAGCCGCCGGTAGAAGATGACTGCCTACCAGTCGACAGCGCTTCCTTATCGAGCAAACTCGCCTGCGCCCTGCGTGGAATTCAAATGCCAAATACACGGGAGGCCTGTGCTGTTTACGGTTAGGGTTTCTTATTACCCGGCCAGTGGGAGGATCTGGTACGCGAAAGCACGTAATGGCGGAGAGAGGCTCTACAGACGGCCTGTGGAGCAGCCAGACGACGAGCGGGGAGCTGTCAGCGTGTGGGATGCGAATGTGGAGGGCATCCGTAGAGGCCGCAGAAAGAGGCGGACCCCTCCTTGGGGCCCTGAGCTGGAAGAACGTGGTACTCCTTCGGATACAGAGAGAGCTTCAGGCGATTGGCGCTGGTGGAGGTCTGGCTCTGATGATGACGATTATGACGAGGACATAGATGACGATGATGATAACCCATTCTTTGATTTGGAACGCGTAAGCTCTCTCTCTCTCTCTCTCTCTCTCTCTCTCACACACACACACACACACATTGGGCCTGCTTTCATGAGACCTGCCTTCATGAGAAACAAGCAATTTGATTCAAGAACCCCTCCAAAATGTTGAGCTAAAGGTTTTTGTGTCCTCCACCAAAAACGTTTTTCTTGAGCAGTGCATGCGACACCTTTCTACTTTTCATTGCCTGTCTGTTGTAGTCTCCAATATAAGAAGGATATTTAGAATTTTATAAGGTCCTCCTTTATCCTAACCAACAACATAGTTAATGGAAATGAGCACTAGGAGATACATTCCTAGAGTGTTGTATGCACTTCTGCAGTAGAGTAGTGGGGAAAAGGATCTAATGGAGGTAAACTTCATTTTTTGGTCCACATCGTGGTGATGCCTTTCTCATTCATGTCCTTTTGGCACTCAAAAGGAGCTTTATTTCCTAGTGCCAACTCACATGTAGTCTCTCAAGTACAATTAAAACTTAAATCATTCATCATTCAATTAAGTGAACTTGAAACTTTCAACTTGACTCATGGCTTTGGGCTTTTTTGGGGCTTTTGGGAAAAGGGAGTCAAGTGGCTGTCAGAGAAGAACACATGGACCATATGTATAAAAACATCTCTTTTGGGGTCATGAGGGTCTTGAACCATTTCTTGTGTACCTATACGTGGATAGAAATGAAAATGATATTTCTTTGGCCAAGAAATGGTGTTTCCTGCAGCTATGATGTAGAGAAGGAGAAGTGATTCAAATGGATAGGGTGCAAAGACACTCGAGAGGCTCCACTCATGGATCCTATTATCTCTAGGAGCAGCACTAATTCTTTAAATTTGGGTTAGCACAACTTGGTCCTTCATGGAGCATTGTGGCTGGTGAGCTAGCCAAATTCTTGGTGGATGGGGCCTCCTTTGATAACCTCATTCAAAATCACTTAGTGGAGAAGTTGAAGTAAATTACCACTTTATGAAATTGGGCCTTGGTCTTTAGGAACCTGAAATGTAGGAATCCTAAAAGGCACTTGACCTGACCTTAATCATGAAATTAGCAATAAAACAATTAACATGCTTAACCTAGGGAGGAGCTAGAATGCTACTACTCAGAGACATGAAACACAAATTGGACTCAAAGCTTGGTGCTCTTCATGTACTTCTTTAAGATTACTATAGTTGTTCAAACTTGGTACAAAGAACTAGTTGTTAAGCACAATTCTAAAATAACACTTCATTAATCCCTGTTTTATTCTCTTAAAACAGCTCCAAAAAGTAGTTATTGCTGATTACCAAAAATAAATGGCTTTATTTTTGAAAAGTAGGACAAATGCTTCGAAATCCTTTGTGGATAGAGTTAGTTGTGCACACTCCTTCATCCCTCTTGTTCATTCTATTTGGTATTCTGTGTATCATGCTGTCATCTCCTGGTTTTGAGCTCTGTTAGAGTGTGGTGGAGATGGAGGAGCTCTAGCATTGTTCTTTTGTGTGCATTTGTCTTGCCTAGACGCTCATCATTCATAGGCTCATGTGTGGTGGCTAAAGCCTAGAAGTGACAAAACTCATAGCCCTTTACAGTTGGCAGGGAGAGAAAATGAGTTATCATGTAGAGGCCACTAGGTTGTGCCTCATTGCGAACAATTACTAAACCAATCTGAGAGTTTATGATCTTGACTTTTGGCCACAATGAATAAGTTTGCTTGCCCCAATTGGCAAAGTTGCTGAATGGATAAGAGCTTTATCCCAAGCTTGGGAACATAGTACATGTTGTCCAATGAAGGGAGACCCTAGCCCTTCTCAATATCAAACTTGACGTGGCCTAGATCATGGATCTTGTCCAAGGAGTTATTCCCACATCAGACATTCCAGCTATAGGGGCTTGGGAGACAAAAATGTCTTGAATAGGAATCATGTGATATGTGGTTCAATTATCCACAATCCAAACAATGAAGAAGTGCTTAGTTAAGGGCCTCTATGGTCTTCTTGTTAGGAGGTTACTTGCAAATATGGGCTAAAATCTCATCCTTTGATGTCTCTAAAGAGATGAGGTAGGTGTGTAGTCTAGTAGACGAGTCATACATACCTGTTGGAGTTGAGAATGAAATTGGTTGTGATAGTTGATTGGTGGTAGTGTGGGTCTGAGTTCTCCATGGTCCTTGATTTTATTGGTACCATCTTGCCTCCCCTATTGGGGGTTATCCAACTGAGGGGTGGGGGTTCAATTCTTGGGTCTGGGTTGTACTTTTAGGCTTTGATTGACACTCATTGTCAATATGGCCAGACTTTTGACAATGTTGCTAGTATCTATTTTTCTTAGGCACATTAGCCACCCGGTTTGAGAGTAGACTGAGTATTCCCTTGTGATTCACTTGATTGGTTTTCATTTTGATTTGTCTCTTGCCTTTCCCTTGCTGCGCCTTATAAGAAGTGGTAACAAGAGCCCTAAAGAGTGAGTGGACATGCTATGGAATTGGTCAAATAGTTGAGCATAATATAGTAGAGCTGATGCTCAAATTCATAGAATGCAGGCATAATGGGTTGTAAAATCGCTTGTTAAACAAAGGGAAACTCTCTCTTTGGGAGCTTGTTCAGGGATAATGTGACATGTGTTAGCAGTCATGTTTGTCATGCCTTGTCATCTCCTGCCTGTGAGCCTCAGTCTGAGTCAGATGAGGACTTTAGGAGCTCTGACTTGTCTATCACTTATTTTGACGGAGGAGGTAGCTCATTCTAGAGCACTCAGTTTATTGCATTTCAGTGCATTTTCTCCTCCAGTCGGGATTTTATATGCATTTCCCGGGGCAGTTTTTGCATTCTTCAGCTTGCCTCACCTGCCAGACGTTGTCCACCCTTTACGGGATTTTTCTGAGCATTCCTGGGATTTTTACCAGCATTAAATGCTGGTTGGATCAGCATTAAATGCTGGTCGGACATATTTATGGCCTCAAATTTCAGGTCGGCCAGTTTTTGGGTTTTTTGGCTATTTATAGCCATTTCCCACTTGGCAGTTAGTTGTATTATCATCTTCCCTCCTTCTTTGGCAGGTGCACACTCCGACTCCGTCATCTTCCTCCGTCTTCGGTGCTGCCATCATCATCAGCTTGATCTGGTGCCCTCACTGACGCTTCGGGCTGCGTGCAGGGACTGATCAGTCCACGGTTTTGTATTCAGCATTCATTACAGTCAGTGCAGATTTTCTTCCTTCATTTTCTGCTGTCTCTCTCTCCTCCTCTGTGTTCGTGTTCTTCTTCCATTGCACTCTCACAACATGGTTGTGAGGGGACTTAGGATCCATGAAATTTTTGAGACATTTTAATTTTGCTAGTAACATTTGATTAATTTAATAATCAAATGTGCAAGGTTGTAAAGCACATGTGATGACAATTATTTCATGGCTAATGACCAAGGATCCTGAGGAATTAGTGAATGTAAAAGGCAAAAGTTGTGATAAGTTATGCTAGTTGGGCTTTGGTTGTTAGTTGGTGTCATTTTGACCCTAGGATAGTCATTTGATCATTAAGTGTTAGTGGTGACACTAGAGACTAGTCATTAATTAATTAATTAATGCTAATCTAAGGATCAATTGAGGTTGGGAAACACTCCAAGTTGCAAATGGCCTAGCCAATTTAATTATGGATGGGCACATTTAATTTTGGGCAGGGTCAGAAGGATTAATATTAATTTTCAAATTAATTCTAAAATTTAATTTAATGGCTGAAAATTGTTGGAAAGTGGGATTAGAAGGCTACCACTTGGCAAAAATATCTACTCAATATCATCCAACACTTGCTCCATAGCCTTTTTCCAATGCTGACTGCAAAGCCTCTTTCACGGAGGTGGGCTCCCTATCCTGTATGGCATAGGTCATCAAATAATAGTTAGTACAAACAAGCTTCGTAGTATGGGCCTGGATCCTTTGAGACTGCCGTGGTCCACCTATGGCTGTTGCTCCTTAGGGACTTCCTCAATCCTCGAATCATGGAGTCTATTAGGAGGTTGGATCTCTCCTAGTCATGTTCCATCTGCTAAAGTCTTTGGAACATCCATCAGTGATGGCTCAATCGGGAAAGGCGGTGGAGAAGAAGTATCTTTATCCGAAGATGGAGCGCCTCCATGAAAGAAGTGCTGGCTCCAAAGATACAATCGTTGGTGCCCAACCATCTTCTGAATCTCCAAGCACAGGGTGCTTCTCACCCTCCTCTGAGGCTGGAACCTCCATGATTCGGACATCTTGACTTGTATAGACATTCCGCTTAACGAGATCATACAATTGGTAACCCTGGGACTGTGAGTTGTAGCCCACAAATACTTGTCTTCGGGAAGCCACTTCAAATTTACCGCACCGTGTCTTTGGGATGTGGATATAGGTGTCACACCCAAGAACTGTGAAATAAGAAACATTAGGCTTAGACCCAAAATACGCCTCATAAGGTGTCATACCAACAAGTGCTGAAGTGGGGGATTGATTAAGGATGTGAACTATAGTAGCCACAACCTTGGCCCAAAGACACTGGGGTGTCTTGTCTATGCTTCATCATGGTGCAAGCCATCTTAATCACACTTCAGTTCTCCTACTCCAATATGCCATTTTTTGGAGGTGTGTTTGTGTTTGCAAACTCTTGGTGGATACCACAATCTGCAAAAACCTAGCAAGCTCATTAGAAACAAATTCTCCTCCCTTATTCGATCGTAATGTCTTCAGTTTTTGGTATGCTCAGTTCTCCTCGAAGAGTAACCAATCCTTGAAGTGGGAGAAAGCCTCCGACTTTAGTTGCAAACAATAATCCCATGTTATCCTGTTAAAATTGTCCACAATCAATATGAAATACAAGCTCCCCTTAAGGGGCTTCGTCCTAATAGGTCCACAAAGATCTGAAGAAATAGGCTTTAAGGGTATTGAAGACCACCTTGAAGCGTTGCTAGGAATGGCATCATGATGTTGTTTTCCACGAATGCAAGACATACACGGCTGTTGGCTCACCACAATGTCCGGCATTCCTCGAACAAGTCCATTAGACGCCCTTCAAAGGTAATCATAATTTAGGTGGCCTAATCGAGCATGCCAAAGCTCGGACTATGTTTGAGAGATAAGAAGAAGAGAAGTCAAGGCAGAAGGAGACCTTAGTTTGTAGACTCCATTCTCTTCGTAACTGCAAGTAAGCACTTGTCTCAATCCACAATCAAGAATCCGAAAGGAATCCTCATCAAACTCAACCAAGAGGCCGAGAGTACAAATCTTGTGTATTGACATCAAATGACAACCCAAGTCTAGCACATAAAGCACCTTTGAAGTGTGGGCACCTGTCAGAGTGCAGCAATGCGGAAGCGTAGGACAAAGACTGAGAGAGAGTGAACAGAGAGAGAGAGAGAGAAGGATACTGTAAATGCAGAAAATCTGCAGTGTAGTATGCTGTATAAGAGTGCAGAAATATACACGGGAGCAGAGGAAATATATGTGTGTGTCTCCGACTTGATGACCTTGATCTCCGTCAGCCCGAGCACAGTCTGTCTCAGCCAACAGATCTCAAGACCAGAATTTGAATGAATGATTGAATGTGCCACCAACTGGCTATTTATAGCCAGAAAATAAAGAATGCCTACACCAGGTCGGCTGCAGTAAATGCAGCTGACTGAATAAAATAATGATAAAACAGTCTGATTGCAGCTTGCACTGTCTGACTGCAGGTGTTGACGTGGCACTGTACTGCGTGCTGCTGACGTGTCCCCTGCTTGGCTCTGACGCAGATGCCTTAATTTTGCATGAACAACACTCAATCTGGAAAAGCCCCAAATTTTTGGGCCAAGATTGCACAAATTTGACCTTTGTGCTTATGCGCGTGAACACTCAGTAGTGGAAGAGGAAAAATTGCAAGTATTTGACAAAAAAATGACGAAAAAATGCTTGAAAAAAAGATGAATCTGCTCCTGTTGACCAGCCGCCTGCTGTCGCGACCTGTCGGCTTGCAGAAAATTGCCGCTTGATGCCATGGAAGCTGTCACCAGCCAGTTTCTTGTTGTTGTGACTTGTCGCTTGCCTAGAAAATTGTTGCCTGCTATCGCCAGCCAGTTGCTTGTTGTTGTGACTTGTCGCTTGCCTAGAAAATTGTTGCCTGCTGTTGCCCGGTTCAGGCTTGCTGTTGCCTGCCTGCCATGTCAAAAACGACTTGTCGTTTGTGCAAATTTGGGGTTTATGGAGTGTCGATTGACAGTGCAACACACTCGTGCCTGAAATCAATGGCGACCCGATGATTTTGCGCGAGTGAAGCACTAGAGATGTCTCGCACGAACCCGAAGGAGCGTGAACACCTTAGCGGAACCTTTGATACCAGTTTGTAGTGATGGAGAGCGCGAAGATCGAGACAGTCAGTGGTCGTTAGCAGCAGCGAGACAGAGTGAGAGAGAGCAAAGTAGAGAGTGTGCACGATTTGTGGGTACAATGACAAGTGTACCACTTTAGGTTTTGAGAGATATATATATATATATATATATATATATATATATATGAAAGTACAAGTGCTAAGGTGTGTTCACACCCGAGCACATTTAAAGGCATGAGGGCCTTTGTTCCCAATAGATGTATTACCAAACATGCCCATTTGAGCACCAGGTATCATACCAATATGGCTGTACATGGGATTAGGCATTCCACTAGCCATTCTTGGTTACACTTGACCATGCATTCCATGTATACCTTGCTGCATGGTATCTGGAACATGCATACCAAAATATTTTGTGCCATGACCAACCATTGCATGGAATACTGAATCGCTACCAAAGTACACCGGATGCCCAACATTAGGGTACATTTCTTGCTGTTCAAAAGACATTGGACGATTGCAATGCATCTGCTGCCCTTGCCCAAATGCTAATATATACATTTGGTCATTGGTAGCATTTGGTATATTTTGGGGCTAAGCTACCTCGACCTTCGATGACTTCTGCTTCTCGAAAGCCTAGAAGATGATTTTTTCTTTTTGCCCTTGCTGGCCTTCTCAGTTGAATGCATACATTCAGCAAACTGAGGATCTTTAGTAAGTGAGACAACATTCCAACTGCTGCCATCAAGTGTTTCTTAAACTGAGCATCAAAGTCCTCTTCTTGCTGGTTTTCAGCGTTATGAGGCCCACTCAGCATGCTGCCCATGCTGAGTGGCCATTCCAAGATTGGGCTTTGCATTCTCTCCATTGAGCCAAAGCAAAAGTTGAGTAGTCATGTTTAGTTAATCAACCATCATCTCTCTTGAACAAATGTATGTCTACATCCTGTAAATCTGTAAAAACAGTACTAGGATAAGACACCAATCTCTGATGAACTATAAGTGGGTCTGTGCTATGCTTTGTATTGGTTCTAGCAATCTGAAACAATATTATCTGGTTGTTATGCTTTGATTTACTGGAAATCTGCTCATAAATAGAAATCTGCCTGAAGCAATCATGGTAATTTGTAATCCCATGTAGATTGTTACTTGAGATTGCCTACTCAAAGAACTTGAGCAGCTGAAAAACAGCCAGGCAGGTTTTACTTTCATCTCATTCAGCATGTTGGGCTTGCTGCAGTTAATGGTATGTCAAATTCAGGGTTTGTTAAGCAAGGGTGGATCGCTTCATGATTTACTACAGGAGATACTAACTTTCCTGTTTTCTGGAATAGGCACTTTCAGTGCTTCGATGGATGTTGCCAGCAACAGTCATTTTTTTGCCATTGTTGTTGGGGGGCCCCATGTTTCTTATGTTAGCGTTTGCTGTCTTCCCCTTGACCCAAAAATTTGTGGGTCCTGTCTTATCTAATTTGTGGAGGCGCTCGTCCAAACCAAAGCAAAAAAGGCGTAGATCTGCAAAAGGAAAGGCCACACCAATTTCATCATTTGATATGGAAGAGTTTGGAATGCCGATGTGGAGAGGTTTTGGTCAATCTCTGGAGGGATTTGGTGATTCTCTAATGGGTGAAACAGGGTCTGACACTGAAGGATGGGAGAAACTTGTGACAGGCAATGAAACAAACGAGGATTCTGGTTTGAAACTTGGTGGGTGGGATTTATCAGAAAAGAACACATCAAGCATGAGAAAAATTGTCAAAGGAAACCAAAGAACAAGGTTGGCAAAACGACCGCGAAAAAGGGAAGTGCCCTTGTTTTTAAGGCTTCTAGTAGCTCTATTCCCTTTTCTCCGTTCTTGGGGGGGTTTCCTTTAGAAAGCTATCATCTTGTACAATGTATAAGGATCTGCCCTATTAATTTCATATCTCTATTAGATAAAACAGGCTTGGTTATTTGTGTGTCCATGTCTTATTTGAAGTAGGCAGGTTGTTAAGTGATTCTTCTAGGTCATGTACGCGGAGACATAAAGCGTACTGACATGCTGCTGGATAGCCTTACTTGTTACTCCTTGTATGTTCTTGGAAGTTTGACTGTATTTCTGAGATCCTGTAACCCAGAGGTCTAGTAGTGTTAAAAGGGCTCTAGGCAAAGATTGAGTGCCATGTCACCACACTGGGTCAGCCTGCACGTCCCATTTTGACCTTTGAAAACAGAAAGCATCATAACATTACTATATAGCCTTTTGCATTGAGGCTATAGACTACAATGGGTGATGACAGCAGTTTGAAACTCGGTAGTAGCAGTGCTGGCATTTCGTTTGTTAGCCCATTAATGAGATATCTGCTGTGCACATGCTTATGTTACCAAGTAAAATACTCCAGAGGTATTGTTTCTCTCTATGTTTAGTCAGCAGGCAGGCTGCTTAGAATTTTATTGACTTATTTGTGCTGTGCTACCTGAGCTTTATATGCTGCAACTGCAGCATGTGCATGCCCTTTCTAGCAAAAGTTTTCTCAAAATCAAGGTTGTGACCAAGATGGTTCAAAATTGCCTACATAAGCCAACTAGACTTGTGCAGTCAATATGAGAACTCAAAGTTGGGAACTTTAAATGGAGACTGCTTATTCAGAGTTCATTTCCTGAGAGCTTTTGTATAATATCAATAAACATTAAGCACCTTGGCAGCCTCCATCTTTTTTTGAATCAAGAAAGTAAGTAGTTTATGATAAATTTAAAAATATTAAAGAAGCTGCCTCTTGGGTTACTTCTTGATAGCCCAACTGCATTTGTATTCTCAACATGTTAGGCTGGCTCTATATTGCTGTCTTTTTGCAGTATCCAAACTCAGAACAATGGTCTGAGAGAGAGAGAGAGAGAGAGAGAGAGAGAGAGAGAGAGAGAGAGTAGCCCCTTCACACAGCTTTGGGCAAGCTACCTTTGCATTTCAATTCCTCCTTTTCGAGCTATGCAATTTTCAACGGTTACATGTGACAACTGTTTGATAAGTTTTTGCTCGACTTTCCATGTTAAGTATCGTTTTTGAACAATTGATTCAAAATGTGTTAAGAGGGTTGCTGGGCAATATGGGATTTGCCATACTTTGCTTATAGATACCATATGCATGCGGTTGCGAAATTGTTGGCTTTGATCCGTTCCTTGTTGCTTGAATCTTTGGATGATGGTTTCATAGCTCCATTGTCCATACGCTTGGTGGATCTTGTTAAGCACTTTGAGTTGTGCTCTTATCAGTAAGCTAAGTTGAAAGCCTTGGCAAAGGGGTTGTAGAATAATTCTTGTCAATCCCATAAATTCTTTTGTAGTTTGCATGCATCCTCCACTTGGGAGAATATGGTAAGTGTAGAATGCTAATGGTCAGGCACTTATAGATCCCTTGCCCATTGTTCAAATGTATAGACGAAGTTTTTTGGATCTTCTTGGTTTTAAACGGACACCTTTTGATTAGATTGCCCATGCCCATTCAATATTTTATGCTCATGACATTCATGTTGTTTTAGAGGTGGATATTTGTGAGGATAAGGTTATGAATGTGTTGTCTAGGTATAAAAGACATGGTTGGAATGGTCTTACGAATAGTTTTTTCAAGACATATGCTACTTACTTGATGAAGTCTTTGACAACCATGTGTCACGAGATTTAGGCTAATGGAATTTTACAATATCTTGAATAGAAGGGCTTAGTAAGTTGATTGCTAGAGTCCCTTTCCCTTTGATGCTCAAACATTAGCAATCAATTTCTTGGAGGGGTAATATATATAAGATATTTTGGAAGGTGCTGCCTAATTGACTTCATGAGCACCTCTCTACCATTGTGCATTCCCATTAGTATGGATTTATCAAGGGCAAAAGTATTTTGCATGATATCTTGAATGTGCAAATAGATGTGCAAGGCTCCAATCAAGAGGTTCTTCTTACCCAATTGGATTTGGAGAAGGCTTTTGACTATGTGGAAAGGTCTTTTCTTACGATGTTTATGCAAATAATGGATTTTGGGCCACACATATCTCAATTGATACACATTATTGGCAGTGATGCTTCTTTATGTGTCATACTCAATGGTAGTGTTACTGAGCCGTTGTATGGTTGGTTAGACAAGGTTGCCATGTGAGTCTCTTGTTTTTAACCCTTGCTACCCATGCGGTTCTTACCATGTAACATCTAGTTGAGACTAGGCAATTGGTTGGTTTATCCCTTTCATAGAGTCAACATTTTGTTGGATGAACATTAGCTTATAGCACTTTTATGATATTGAAAGTTAATTTGAGGAAACCTCTAAAAGGCATTATATGTTTGGGACTTGTTTGGTTGAGCTTTGGGTCTTTATACGAATGCTACTAAATCATCTCTTATCAATTGCATTGAATTAGGGATACAACTCTTAGGGTGGCAAGGTGGTGTAGTGGTTTTGTGGGACAATATTGCCAGCATTTGGTTATCCTGCTAGGTGTTTGATGTTTAGCCTAAACAATTGTTGCTATGGATTTTCAAAGTTGAAAGCTAAGTTTCTTTATTGGAAATCTTAGGCACAGCCTTTCCACGTGTTCCTCAAAGTGGCATAGACTATTATGCTACCTATGCTTACCTATTATTTGCATATTTTGCCTTTGGCCATGAGTAGTTTGAGCTACATTGCTAGGCATATCCATTTCATGTTATGGAAAAGGGTTTTGTGTATGCAAGTATTTCTCGGATTTTATGGAGCCATGTTTGTACTCTAAAAAGCATGGATAGTGGGGTTGTTTTGAATATTGAGACACATCATTGCTCTTTGCTGGACATTATTTCAAGTCAATGTGCTGGTTATTAGCCTTGGGTCTCTTGTTCATTTATTTCTTGAAGATTGGGGAGCTGTGCATAAAAATGCTAGAATTTAGGTGTATGATGGTACATGCTTAACACTCACTCTCAGCTCTCGGTTCCTTCTTTTGTTTTCTTGACCCATTTGGTATGCTCATGAAAGACTATCCTTCAGAAGTTTAGTTAGCATCCAATGGAGGTATTTCATGCATATCGAGTTGGTTGTATCTTAATGGATCTCTTGGGAAGGAAAACAAGAGGATTCCATGGCACATCTAGGCTTGGTTTCTATTGCAGATGTGACTTTGTCAGCTCACAATATATTGATGTATTTTCACATACTAAGATGCCTTTTTCGGATCCCTTGCAGGTATGATGATTTATTAGACATGATCCCAACATAGTTTTAAGATCAATAGCTATTTTCCACACTTGATTGAGATTATCTTTTGCAAGATTGAAGACTTGAGGGTCAACTACATTTGGAGCATCCTTTAGTAAACCAAATTATCACCTCTTGATTGGAGACCATCATCAGTTTGGTGACTAAAACTAATGCTATTGTGGACTTTATAAAAGCAAGGCCTAGTGAAAATTGACCATTATGAAAGGGTGGCTCAATATGACTCATTTCAAATTCAAAGTCTTCCTTTAGAGAATGCTTTGGAGAGTTATGGTTGAATGTTTGTTGTGTCCCTTTGATTGGGACTTTAGCAAGGCAAAGTATCCCACTCATGCATAGCCATATATAAATATATTGTTTCAATTTCTTAGATTTTGGGAATGTAGGCACAATTGTGGATCTTGTTTAGTACACTAGCCTTCTCCCTTTGGAGGATTCAGTTGCTTGGTATATCGTAGTTTCTTTTGCTACTTTACTGTGACTCGTACTTCTTATGAGAGAGAGAGAGAGAGAGAGAGAGAGAGAGAGAGAGAGAGAGAGAGAGAGAGAGAGAGAGAGAGAGAGAGAGAGAGAGAGAGAGAGAGAGAGAGAGCAAATAGGTGTAGCTAGGTAGGTTGAACACATGTTGATGAGGTCTTAAGCTAGGACAAAAAAAATGAGATTTCAACTTGGGTTTGTGGGTTGATAACCAATGATGTAGTAAAATTAGGGTAACTAACATAAAGCTTATGAAAAGAGGGAGGGAGAGATCAATATAAATCGTGTAAAATGGGATGACTATCCACTTTGTGTTAAATGTTAAATATGTACCTTGATTTTTGTAAGACAATAATATTGGAGCCGCAAGGAGAATGGAGACCACACACACACACACACACACACACACACACACACACGCACACACGCACGCACGCACGCACGCACGCACGCACAGAGTGCTATGTTTGTAGCGCCTCCAATAGCTCTCTTGTGAGTTGTGAGTAGCACCTTATTGTCTTATCACTCCAAAAAAAAAGAATGAGTTTGTATACATATACTTAGGGTTAGTGAATAAGATGGGTGGACGGTTACATTGGCCTTTCAAAAACCTTCCACTTAAAGGCCAATATGTTTTTAAGGGAGACAGAATGAGAGAATGTGTGTTGTTCATTAGTATTGTTGGAATGAAACATTTGGCGAAAACTTCATATACTATTCAATATACCTCCATAAACAAAGTATTTGATTTACATATTTGAAATGATTTCATTATATTGCATGAGTTGCAAAAAGTCACTATATATGTATAAGGATACAAACTAACATACTCTTTGAGTAAGCTCTTGGTTTAACTGCAAGTAAAACCAATTAGCAAAGGCAATAAACAAGAAGAAACCATTCACTAGGTAAAGAAGAAAGATAAGAAAGAAAAGTATACACTACATTTTATCTTGGCCATATATTCAATCAGAGAATTCATAAAGGTAAATTCTCTCATAAAAATTCATGTAAATTAAGCTTGAAGGAAAACAATGGTTAATAAAAAACAAGCAAATACACATCCAAAATTTATATGGATAACCTACAGTTACAAAAAGAAGGAAAATAAATGCAATCATTCATCAAGCTATCAAATGAATCGAATAATTTTGGAATATTTGATAATACCCTTGAAAAGAGGTCCAATGAGAGAAGTGGATTAATGAAAAAAATTCTTTGCAAAGTATCATTTTTGATAAAATCAATATATTTTTTGCACAAAATACAAGGATGAATTGTTACTAGGATAATTTTGTGGTGTAGTTTACTATTTTTCTAGTTGTACAAGTGGCTTCATCATTTGTAATGGACAAGAAATAACATAACATTGTGAAGTTTGACGGTACCAACCTTAGTTTGTGGAAGGAGTAGATCCAAGATGTCCTTATTTAGAAGAAGAAATTAAGACCCATAAGAGGTATCGATGGAAAACCAATAGATATGTCAAGATGATTAGTCAAAGATTGATTCGTTGGCCAAATCCACTATTAAATTGCACTTGGTAGATTGTATTTTACAATGGTGAATAAGATAACTACACATGACTCATGAAAGAAGCTATGTGACATTTATGAGAAGAAAACTACCTCTAATAAGGTATATCTCATGAATAAGTTGTTTGAGTTGCAAGAAGGAGGGCTCTACTATCCGCTCCCACCTCAATGAATTCAACATCATATCTAGTCATATCCATGCTCAAAAGTTGAAGTTTAAGATGAGGTTAAGGCAATCTCTTTATTATGCTCATCATTTGCATCATGGAACACCTTTAGAACAACCACTAGCAATTTAGCTGCAGGTGATGAATCAAAGTTTAATGATGTTGTGGATAGTTTCTTAGCCGAAGAGATATGTAGGAAATCCATAGACCAAGGCAGACATGGTTAGGCATTGGCACATAGGAAGAAAGAGACAAAAAATAGTACAAAGATAAGAACAATGACCATGGTTAATCACTCTAGGTCCAAGAAAGACATTGAATACTTTCATTGTGATAAAATAGGTCATATTAAGAAGGATGTTATAAATGGATGTGATAACAAAAAGATAAGGAGGACAAGGATGTTGATAGGAAATAAGGTAAATGAACAGTAAATATTGAAGAAATTAATGCTGTGATTATGGATAATGATGATGGTGAAGCACTATTTACTTCTCCTCTTCATGCACATATGCTAGTTGCATTAGATAGAGAACTAGCTCAAGATCAGATTCTTGATTTCGATGCATCTTTTCATATGACTCCTCATAAGAAGTAGTTTTTTTCATATGCTAGTAGTATATATGCGTGGATCTGTCCATATTGGTAATGAATATGTATGTGATAGTTGGTGCATGTGATATACAGTTTGATTTTCAAAATGGATCTACCTTTACTCTTCGAAATGTATGCCATATACCTAACCTTACTAAGAGGTTGATATCTATTAGTTAGTTTTTGGTGCCAAATGTTTATTCACAATTGTACCAAGAGCAAGAACAAATTTTCAATTGCTTCTCTATTCAAGGTTCAAAACTTACAACAGTGGAAGGAAAACAACTCATATAAGCTAGGGAGAATTTACCTCTTTTCCAATTGTATAGTACCATTGACCTTGAACTTATATCTAGGGGTTATGTTGTCAAGAAAGTCCATGGTATCTCTTAACTAACTTTGTTGTCCACTAGGAAGTAACATTAACATTGTTTGTTTAGTCATGTCAAATAACCTACATCTCAAGTTTAAAGGGAATACAATCTACATCAAAATCTAAAGGATCACAAATAGCTGATCTACATCTACATCTCTTATAATCAAAGCCCATAGGAAGAGATTGTCAAGAATTGTAAGACAAAGCCACGGACGAAGGGCATGTATCACACAATCACCCTTGTGGTCATACTCTCCAAATTTCCAAAAAATATCTTACGATATTGTCTAAGTTCCCTTTTGAAAAATTTCTACTTTGCTATGAGATGTTTATCACATGAGATTTTGTTGCTCTTAAGCAAGCTACAAAGATATGCAAGGGTACAAACCATGATAAGCATATACTTCTCAAGATCTTTATAGGAGTCATAGCTTTTTAAATAGCTTGGGTACTCAATGATATTTTACATCCCTTGTTTGGCTTTTTTTACTTTGTTGGAACCCCTACATAAGGGAAACATAGTAACCCAATCGTTTAATATGTAAAGATTTTGAGTCCCTAAGTTTCATTTGCACTTTTGTTACAAACATGATGCCACAACTTATGGAGCAAGGAGGATGGCTTGTGGATGATGTGTAAAAAAAGAAAGCACAAATAATGTGGAGGAAAAAGAACTCAAAGAGAGTATCAAGAAAGAGAATGGAATGAGCAAAATGAGAGAGCTAATAGAAAGAGAATGAAAATGGTATTGCATTAGCAA
This sequence comes from Lygodium microphyllum, assembly GCF_053477565.2. Lineage (NCBI taxonomy): Eukaryota > Viridiplantae > Streptophyta > Polypodiopsida > Schizaeales > Lygodiaceae > Lygodium > Lygodium microphyllum. The sequence goes on along the minus strand of NW_028229734.1, from coordinate 12,711 downwards.
GAATATTGTCCTTAGAACTCCCGATCTTCAAAACCTTTAGTATTAATTTTACACCATCTTTTTTATATATTTCGATGGCTTAATCAATAAATAGAAATGTTGGGACAACCACAACATATCAAATTTTTGAGATTTTGGGCTAAAATAGAGTGGAGAACCATGAAATAGACTCTATTATCTCCAAAGTAGAGACAAGAATACCATATTCTTGTATGCATGGAAAACTATGTTTAGTCCATTTCTTAATCAAGAGATACATAAGAAATGGAGCTCCCAAGTTTTTGTCTTCTTTTTACTTTTCATATAGTTCATGTGTTTCAGTATTATCATGCTTCTTTAACACAACTACAATTATAGACACAAACTTGTTCATGTCTTACATATGACATCATGTGTAGGAGGCTTGGATGTGTCACATTGAGTACCTCTCTATGCTACCATGCTTAACTATTTCGATAAGTGTACATGTATAGATGTACTATGGGACATACATCTAGTGATATGTGATATGCAGAGATATACTATAAAACATGCAACTAGTCTTTTTATGTAATAGCTCCATTAGATGAGGTTGACACTCACAAATCACACTTTTGGAAACGTCATGAGTTTGTTAATTTACCATGCTTAGTTAGTGTGTATCAAGGACCCCAATGTCATCAATAAGAGTGGTATAGATGATACATCTTTCTAAAATCATTTTAGTTAGATTATTAATCACTCATGTCATGTATGTCATTTTAGGAATAAGAAGGCATATGAAGTCTAATGTTACTGCAAGTAATGGTGTATCAATATATATGAAGAATTTAAAACATCATTTATGATGCTTATCATTATCAATGTGCCCTTGTCGAGTTATCAACCTCATGCTTTGAAAGAAAGCTCTACTAAATGATATTTACTTGATTTTAATATTCATTACTTGCTTTATTTAGTTTTACAATGTACTTACAAGTGTTCAATTGTGTGGTTTATGTATATTTCTTTCACATACAATGCCATTGTATACTCCATCTTTCAATAATATTGATCTACATATAACAATGCTACAAAAAAATAAGGATGATGTACAACACTCACAAATCATGGTGGCATTAATTTAGAATATCTTTGATGTATATAATCATCAATATACCTATGCTAACATATCAAGCTCATGCTAAAAAAATAAAGCTCTTATAAATTATATATAATTGATTTTAATCTTCATTTGTTGCTTAATCTAGTTTTGACATTGTACTTTATAATTATATGGTCATATATATATTTCTTTCACATATAATGCCACTTGACACTCAATGTATTATTGATATCAACTGATATGTAATTATGTCCTATCTGTGAACCAATTTTGGGGAAGGGACCCTTTTAAGTGAAGCTAAGTCGTTGTGACTTTGCTCCACTAGTAACAAATTCATATTCTCATGAACTAAGTGAGCCATTGCCCTAGCTTAAACGTGCACAAGTAACACCAATGGCACAAAAGACCATTCTCATTTCATGTATCAAAGTGACATTATTTGAATATAAGTGCTTAACCAAATTAGGATCAATATGTACATACTAATCTAATTGGATGCAACACCACACAAGACATTTGAAATGGACAACTTGATGTGTTTATATTGTATTATCACATGTTGTTGATTCATGTCCTTATCAAGTAGCTAATGTCTTATTTCTTGGGGTAAAGTCCAACGTGGCCGCCATCTTACTCTCACTAACTCTAATTATATATATACATACTCATTCTTTATTCTTTTAGTAACAAAACAATAAGGTGCTACTCACAAGAGCTGTTGGAGACACTACAAACATAGTATTGTGTGTGTGTGTGTGTGTGTTCTCCTTGTTGTAAACTTCAACAACTGGTATTTGATCATGAGAGAGTCTCCATCTAGTAGTGCCAATAGAAATTTTCATGGTCTCCAAAACGTCTCCATTTTAGTCTAGATTAGGCATGTACGAAAGGGTTGACAAATTCTTAGGGTAAGCCCAAAATAGTACATCTACTCCATTTTTTGTTCTGAGGCTATTTCGAGCTCTATTTTTGACCTGTAAGTGCTACATAGACTGTTTTGTCTTTTTTGCAATTCTGCATAACATGTTCAAAACTATGAAAGAGGTCAAGGATTATAGGGTCCACTATAGAGATACTATATATAGGTTAGAGGGCATTGCTAACTGGTGAGATAAATATTAGAAACAAGCATGTCCAGCTTGCATGCTACTAGATACAGGTTGTTGATTGCAGATTTTACAATTTTGGAGGTTGCTCTTGGTTGTTATGGTATATAGCAAGTGTTACTAGAGTAGAGACTTTGATGTATATGTTGGAGCAATTCTTGGGCTACATAGATTGTCATACTCTCCATACACATTGCTCATGAATGAGTAGGAATACTATTCTTTGATGTATTGTAGAGGTTTCGAGGATATCAGTACTCTCATGTACTTTTGAACAATTGGATGATGTTATGTTGCCATATTTCTAAGGAAACATTAATGCTCTAATATCATAAGTTTTAACCATATGCAATGAATTTCACAATATATGGATAGTAATATAGGCATTATAGCTAAGCAATAGAGCATTTTCTATCTTCTCTCAGTTTTGGTTATATTGAGTAGGTGTTGAAGAAAGTGTGCCCATTTGCAGTCCTTGTGCTATACTCATGAGTGATATCCTCAACATTCACCTCTTTCTCTTTCCTTAACAAATTTGGAGTAATGTTAAGGATGTCAAAGGACTTGGCATTAATAGTGGGAAAGTGCTTCAAAACTTTGTCAAATTAGATCTAAGCATGCTTACCATGCTAAAGTCCTTGTTCATTAATGTGATCCTCTATGCATGAGCAACAGCATGTATGCGTCATTCATAAAGTCAAGAATAGCTAATACTTGCCACTTCTTATGAGGGTCTTCACTCCATGATAATTGGCAATCCTATCAGAAATTTACTAACAAGCCTTATAAATGCTACCCTAGGAATCATATGATGAGTTGCTTCTTGAGACTTTCTTATTTCCCTAAAGCATCTCTACATGTAATACCATCTCTCGACTTTCTCGTAATCCTCATAGTTGGTAGGGTTGTAGCTTTAACAACTATTGGGCCTTCTAATGGGCCATTTGTTGGGGCTTCTAGTAGTGCTTTCTTAGACATATACTGTTTGTGAGATGTTTACTTGGTCTTAGCGATGGTGGTTGAAAGGGAAAATGGCAAAGAGTATAGAGATTCCTAGGAGATAGGACTAAAAAAAGTGTTGTTGAGATAAATGTCAAAATGACATGATTTCAAGGGTGTTTGATGGCTATGATATGCCTAAACTACGTTGTTGTGACCTTGAAGAGTGGCTCAACTAGGTAAGACAAAAGGTCTAAAAACCATGAAAAAGGGGCCCTTTTGAATTGTGCAATGTGTCTTCCTTGTGCCATAACAATGCTCTTCACTATGTGTATTGAAAGAGGAAAAAATAGTGGTTTGGATAAAGTTTGAAACGATAGGATTTTCAAGGGGAGGTCTAATGGCAATGGTGTGCCTTAACCATGATGTTATGATTTTGAAGAGTGGCTCGACTAGGTATGACAAAAGATTCAAATACTGTGAAATAGGAGGTTATGAATGGTGTGATATGTCTTCCTTTGTGCCATTATGGAATTGAAAGGTGTGTCATGAAAGTGGTTCTATTTGCAGTGTAACAGATGTAATTGAGTAAGAGATATAATGGAGATGAGTAAATAATACTATTGCCTTTGAGCTTGATTGCCTTATTGAACTATAGTATAAGACTATAAGCTCTAGCAATGGTATGATTAGAAGCAAAACCAAATGTGAAAAATGTTCTATTCCCTCTGTTAAAGAAGTGATGAGTATACTACAAAAGTGATGAGTATAATAAATAATAGTGGTTCCATCAAAGTTTTTTATAAATATTTCACCACTGTGGAAATAATATTACATTTTCAATTTGCAACTTTCTCTTCACATGACCTTGTAACTACAATATCCATTCGTAATGGTGCAATCAGTGTGACTTTTGAGAACATAAAATTGATATAAATAAATATATAAATAAATGTATATCTTATGGAATGGAAAATAGTAGATCCATAATAAATAATTAAGGATTTTACCTTGGTTCACATTATGCACCTTGACCTACAATTTATGGTTGGGGGGGATGATTGTGTAACCTTTTTGCCAAGCTAATTGATCTATCATCAGGGAGGGGGTGTTTACAAAAGCTACTTACATGAGGTATCTACATAAGGTAATTGAATAGTTCCTGTGCTTACCTAGGGGTACTAAGGTGGTAAACATCATTTGGAGCATAATTTAAGTCAACATTACGAGTGCTTTTACATGCTTCTTGAGATTAAATGTACATTCACCTTATTTTGAGTATCCACATGAATAAAATTGTGTTTATTATGTCACTCAATGTCTCATTATCTCATTCTCTATCTTTTATGTATGCAATTAGGAACATGTTTTTTTTTTCTAAATTTGCATGTTATCTTTAGTCCTTAGTCCAAGCTTAAAAAAATTTCCCATCATTTTCCTTTCCTAAGAAGACCTAAATAAACTGTTTAATATCTATCTACCAGGGATTTATGTATAATAAAGTATAGTGTACTATCTAAGAAAATATTGTAAAGCATTTGTGTTTTATGCATTTAAGGAGATGCTTCATAAGGCACATCAAGTGAGACAACCAAGATTTGCAATGTCCCTTGCCATCTTGCAAAGAAATGGTCTCGTATGACTTTGAGCATCCTAATGAATAAAGTTACAATATTCTACAAGTGTAATAAACATGAGGGTGAAATCAATGTAGTTGCAACTTGTAGCCCAGTTGGTAGAGGTGGGTGTGTGAGTTTCAATCAATTGACCAATTGAATCCTCCTAGCTATTGCACCATGGCTCGGCACCTCTACTGATGAAAATCCGACAAGTAATAAATATACCCAAATTGGCACACATAAAAGGAAAAAACTCTAATACATGCTTTTTTACTTCTAGACATGTCCTTTTATTGTTATGTATCAATATTTTCACATAATTCATTCTAGCATGTCATCCCATGTCTTTCAAAGTTCAATCACATATATATAAAGAAATTATGAGAACATGCCACACATATTTTCACATAATTCATTCTAGCATGTCATCCCATGTCTTTCAAAGTTCAATCACATCTATATAAAGAAATTATGAGAACATGCCACACATGTTTTCACATAATTCATTCTAGCATGTCATCCCATGTCTTTCAAAGTTCAATCACATCTATATAAAGAAATTATGAGAACATGCCACACATATACAAATATTGTTGAAGGGAGATCTATTTGAGTACTTCAAGTTTGCACCTCAATTCACTCTACCCATCATACCTATAGTTTAGGATTGGGGCTTGAGGATGGGGGATGAAGGGGGATTATCTAAGTTTTTTCTCCTAAGGTTATTGATCCATCATTGTAGAGGGAAAATTTATCTAAATTTATTTACCTAATGTATTTACACAAGGTTATGAATCAATAGTTGGGGGTGCTTATGTAGGGGTATTTTAGGTGCTGGAGCATATATTTATTCAAAGTTATATGGGTGATTTGATATGCTTGTTAAGCTTACATTTTACATCCATATGAGAAATAAAAATTATTAAAGCTTTCATGTCTATCTGTTAGGGATTTGTGTGGAATATATTAGCGACATAATATATCAAAAAATATTGTATCTACTAGGGATTTGCACAAAATATGTTAGTGATGTGTAATACCTCAAAACGTATGCTAAATAATTTATGACATACCTACATCTAAAAACATGCTTAATTTAACCAGGATTTTGTGATGCCCATAATCATAGTTGCAAATACACCTAGTTTTAAATAATTGGGGAGGGGATGTTTACATGAATGTATTTATGTAAGATATTAATATAAGAAAATTGGTCAATAGTTGGGGGTCCTCACTTAGAAGCACCTAGGCAATTAACCAATAGTTGGGAGCGCTTACCTAGGGATACCTAGGTGATTGATCAATAGTTGGGGTGGTCACATAGGGTTACCTATGCGAATGATCAATAGTTGGGGGTGCTCACCTAGGGGTCCTAAGATGGTTAAAGCTCACCTTGAACATATACAAAGTTGTGCATTTACATGCTTGTTAAAATTACAATTACACCGACATGAATAAGATTGTGTTGATGGTGTCATTGAATGTTTTATTATCTCAAGACATGAGATTGTATGTATCCAATCTAATACCTTATTTTTGTCTCATTTGAATAGTAGGATTAACATCATAACTATTTCTAACAATTAAGATAAAAAAATTCAATCCTGAGCATTTCAACATCATATTATTATCTCCGAGAGAAGAATTAACATTCTAATGGATTAATATAGCAACAATGAGTGTATTGATTAGCATTTTGGAGTGTCATTATTATTACCTCAAACATCTACTCAATCTACATGTATCAATTATAGCAATCCTTAGTTGTGTAGGTTAATGAATTTCAAAAAAATTCAAAAAAAAAAACCTTCAAAAGTTATAAAGGAAGGTCTAAAACCTTGTACTATACTAAAAATTTAGCCATAAATATGGTAGATACATACAATTTAATTTCAAAATTCCACTAGGGTGAATATTTAGGGGTAATTACTATGTTGCCACAAAGAGAGAGAGAGAGAGAGAGAGAGAGAGAGAGAGAGAGAGAGAGAGAGAGAGAGAGAGAGAGAGAGAGAGAGAGAGAGAGAGAGAGAGAGAGAGAGAGAGAGAGAGAGAGAGAGAGAGAGAGAGAGAGAGAGAGAGAGAGAGAGAGAGAGAGAGAGAGAGAGAGAGAGAGAGAGAGAGAGAGAGAGAGAGAGAGAGAGAGAGAGAGAGAGAGAGCCAAACAATTTCATGTACAATCTGCCCTTGTTCAATGCATGAATCGATTCACGAGGATGCATACGTGAGCACGACCTGTCAGATACGCTGAGAAGATCGGGTGTGATTAATATATGAGAACTTATAAGCATGCGCATAATATATTTTATTGCCAAGCCTACCTTCCTTTGAGCCTTGGTGGATGTCAAACATTTGATGTGCTTTGGTGTGCTTATGCCCTCGGGTTTGAACACATGTTTCCATGCTGCACCTTGCCTATGGTTTACCATACATGCATGTGTGTGACATAAGATTTGATGTGTAAATTTTAAAATTTTACACTTACTTTGTGTGTGCGTGTGTGCTCACACGTGTCTATGTGTTTATAAGAAGGTGGTGAGAGTTGGAGCCTGGCCAAACTACCTTAGCTTTTATGCCTCTGGATCAACACGAGACCGCCATCATCGGGGGTGTTCACATGGCTAGGAAGGATGAGCTTACTCCCAACCTTGAGATTTTCTTTGATTATGATGATGTGGACTCCGCATTCAAGGTGCGTGAGAGACAATAAACTTCATATTTTGTTCTTTCTCATACCTTGATTGTGAATTCATCAAGGCAATACCTATCTTCCTATGTTTTTAACATTAGGAGAAATATGGACTCTCTTTTTTGCCCCTTAAGGAGTGAATAAACAAATATAGGCCTAACCAATGAGAGAGCTGGGATTCCAGATTCATGTAACATGAATCTTCTAGCCATATCTTGGACCAAATCTTCCCTCAGCAATAAAATAAGGGAAAAGGGGAGTACAAAGCTGTCACTTCTTGGAAGTTTGTGCCTCGAATTTTCATTTTCTTATTTTTAATGTTTGACTTTTCTTTTCTCCCCTTTTCAGTTTCCCCCTCTTTTTTAGGCGGAACTCAAATTTGTCATATCTCTTTCCCTGCTTCTTCTTTCCTGACGAAATTTTACAGCCTCACTGTTTCTTGCCATGTCTGTAACCCTGTAAAATTTCATTTGCTTTGCACAAGCACAGAGAGAGATTCATGTGTTTCATGAGAGCAGAGCTTGTTTTACCAAAGCCCTAAGATTCTCTTCACAAAACTCTACAGGTATATTTTTCTCTTCCATAGATGTTCTATGGTAAAGTTTTATCTCGTTTGGAGAAAACCTGTGCAAGTTATGTGCATTCTCTGACATGTAATTTCTTTTGTTTTGATGCTCTAGGAGTCTCTTACAGTCAATAATAGTGACGTTTTGAATACTCAACTTCTTCTTCAACATCTTAGGGTTTCTCTGTAAACAAAGTTACAGGTATATTGTCTTGTTTTTTTGTTGCTCCACTGTTAAATTTTATCTCGTTTAGACAAAATGTATACAAGTTACATGCATACTGAGATTTCCTTTGTTTTTTTACTCCAAGAATCTCCGAGGGTGAAGAACAATGATTTATTAAGAACTCAACTTCTACAACATCTTTGGGATTTTGAACACTCAACTTCTTCTTCAACATCTTAGGGTTTCTCTGTAAACAAAGTTACAGGTATATTGTCTTGTTTTTTTGTTGCTCCACTGTTAAATTTTATCTCGTTTAGACAAAATGTATACAAGTTACATGCATACTGAGCTTTCCTTTGTTTTTTTACTCCAAGAATCTCCGAGGGTGAAGAACAATGATTTATTAAGAACTCAACTTCTACAACATCTTTGGGATTTTGAACACTCAACTTCTTCTTCAACATCTTAGGGTTTCTCTGTAAACAAAGTTACAGGTATATTGTCTTGTTTTTTTGTTGCTCCACTGTTAAATTTTATCTCGTTTAGACAAAATGTATACAAGTTACATGCATACTGAGCTTTCCTTTGTTTTTTTACTCCAAGAATCTCCGAGGGTGAAGAACAATGATTTATTAAGAACTCAACTTCTACAATATCTTTGGGATTTTTTGCAGAGAAAGCCACAGGTATATTGCCATTTTTTACTACTGTTCCATGGTTAAATTTCAACGCATTTGGACAAAGCCTATATAAGTTACATGTATGTGTTGACCCAATATTTCTTTTGTTTTTGTACTACAGGAATCTGTCAGTGAAGGAACAATGGTCTTGCTATAAGTCAACTTCTTGTTCAACATATCTAGGGATCTTTGTGAAAGAAATTACAGGTACAATGTTTCTTTTTTAAATTGATCCATTTAAATTTAATTTCATTTGGAGATAACATTTGCAAATTATACACATGTTAATAGGTAACTTTTGTATTTGGTTGTTACAGATGTCTTCACGGAGGAAAAATATCAGTAGCATACTTGCAGTGGAGGTCTTCAATAGGAAAGATAATGGCGGTAATTGGATTTGTGATAAGTATTATAAGTTGGATTGGATTTTGATGCACCCAAGTACTCGAGGGAGTTTCAAGGTCAAGCGCAAGGATGTTGCAAACCCTAGCAAACATTGGAAAGGTAGAATTCTAGAGTTCAGAAAAGTGTTTAATGGCACAAGTGCAGTAACAGAAGTGTTGATTCAACATGTTTATACGCATAAACAAATCTCTGTACACGACGAGAACAACATTGCAAATTATAAACAAAACAGTAAGTTGTTAAATTTTATCATTGATTATTCTTTTGTATCAGAGTTGTTTTTAAAAGTCTTTGCAGTATTCTAATTCAGTCTTGTTTGATTGACAGCTCTATATCCATCGACTTTGCATGAATGGCAGAATGTGGAATGTTTAAGCGGCAAGATACATGTTTGGCATGAAGAGATAGGTTCTTTGATCTATGATAATACCTCTACAAGTCAACTTGCCACTCAAAATATCTTTTTTTATAATTCATTGTATGTGGTAGAAAGCCAGAGATTGCAGCATGTCCCGTTGCCGCCATTGTCTAGTGGTGAATGGTTCATTGGTAGCTTGGAGTTGTCAGGAGCTTGCAAGTCGAAGATAAAATCTGACATCAATAGTGCTATGAAACCCACCACAGGCTCCAAAGATGTGCATCTTAATTGGTTTATTCCATTCTCATTGTTTGCACATTTGTTTGGTTCATGTGATGTTTTGAAGAAAACAAAGATTACTTATCAATGCAAGTGTCCATCCGAGGAATGGATGAGTCAGCTATTGGGTGAGTCTTGGGAAGTCAAAAGAACACATTTTGATGAGACGATTGAGTGCAGGGTCAACCAATCTGATATTACATTCAGGTAAAACTTTTTTACTACTTTGCATACCTTGATTTAATTGACATAGGTCTCGCTTAGATGAATTGTTATGTTAGTCGCATTGATCACTTACCATTATTTTTGTTTTTATTACAGGTATTTCATTGCTAGACAAACTCTGTGCGTTCGCTTTCGATATAGAAGATGGCGACTTTTGCGAGGGGAGTGGATCAGCTTGGATCAAGATATCCGAGATGACACACATACAGCGCTCGTAGATGTGGTAATCTTGTGGAGTGGTCATAATCCTTTCGTAGTCAGTGCAGAGAGTCATTGGCCCATTTATTTTCTGAGACAAGAAATCCAATTAATGTCTAGTGAGCCCCTCTACAACTTCTATTTCAAGTTAGATAATAGAAAAGTCAGGACTCGTAGTGAGCAATCCATGACATGTAAACAATGTGCTTCTCCACATATCCTTGAGATAGTGGAATCCTTGTAAAAAAACTTTATAAAAAGCGAATACATACCTTTTTTGAACTTCTAAGTACTTTAAATTTTAGTTTACTGTGATCCAAGCATGCGATAATACATACTGTAATTACTCAATCGTGCAGTTAAAAATCATAATTAAATTGCAGGTTAGAGGTCTATAATCTAGAGAATATTGTCTTTGCACAATGATATATTGTAGCGCATCTCTGCTGCTCGTTTATTACATTTTAATATTAAATTGGATCCAAAGGGAATTTCAAGGCCTTTTAGATTTATTTTCTTTAAAAAATTATATATTTTCTCTCGTTAGACTTGAATATACTCAGCGACCCAAACATATTCGAGGATATAATAATGTAGAACGAAGCGTTTGTCTGTATGAGTAATTTTAACAGTGACTTTAAAGTACTGAAATAAAGAAACTAAGGTAAGAGTTTTAATTTGAAACTTTAGAATTAATAACTTTATAAAGAACCTTTATTTAAAACCCTAGACACATAAAAGCTATAACTCCAAACTCATTTTCGCTTTCATTCTCCACTTCCCTACACTTGTGCTCTCATTCCTTCTCTCTTTGTGTGCCATGGCTACCACTCCCGCCTTCGCCGCATGGATCAGTTCCACATGCTACGCGCACATAGGGGACCAGATATACCCTAGGTTTTGCGTGACCTTGAGTCTAGAGAGCTCGCTTTCCGCTGTAGACCCTGACTCTAGTATACTAGCATCGTTTTGTGATGCAGTGAACCCTCTCACTTGCTCTATTCCCGACTCCACTCTCAGGTGGGTTCCCATGGATTTTTTGTATAGTTTGTGTGCCGGATCCAGCCATGCAAAGGTGATAAGTCGAGCCCTGGTGCATGTGGGGCAACATCTCCGCGCTAGAGCAGTGCCCACCTCGTCACAGGACCACGTCACGATGGATCTCATTGAGAGGGATGCCGCCTTTGCCATATATGTTATGTGCACTGAGGTGCAAGAGGACAGTGACGAGGACATCGACGCACCCTCTCGGCCACTATTAGAGTACTTTGAGAGGGAGCCTGAGGAGATCACTCTCGATCTGAGTGTTGAGGCAGCACAGAGCTTGGCCATTGTGCACCCACCTCCCTGCCCTGATGAGATGCCCACGAGCGAAGAGCCACCCCTCTCTTCTCTCCATGCTATCACCATCGAGGGGGTGGAATATCTACTCATGCAGGATGTGCTAGAGTTGTTGGAGCTTAGGGAAGAAGAACTATACTGTATCATGGTGCGTGATGCACCTAGTGATTTCATAGATTTTGATTTACAGGATGCCCCACCACATGTTGATGAGGTGGCTCGTTATGATGGCATGAGCATCGATGACATCTCTGCCATTGTGAGCATCCAGGAGCAGATTGAGGATGCGGCGCCACAGTATCAGATCTCTGATGAGGAGTTCGAGCGGTTGCAGGAAAGCCTTTTTGGTCCTCGACCCGACTATGCAGTGCCTTCCCAGGAGAGAGACGAGGGCAGCCCAGTGGCAGGAGCAGACCTGGATGCTCCATTACAGCGGCATATAGATGATGCAGAGAAGGTAATGTTCTTGGTTTCATATGAAACTTAACCAGTAGGGCCTCTAGGGCATCGGGAGCACACACATGTGTTTTTGTCGGGATCGGGCCCCCAAAAGTGCCCTGGCCGGAGGCTCGCGTCTGGGGGCCTGAATCTGCAGTTTCAGGCCCCCAGACGCGAGCCTCCGGCCAGAGGCACGCGTCTGGGGGCCCGATCCCGACAAAAACACATGTGTGTGCAGATTCAGGCCCCCAGACGCGAGCCTCCGGCCAGGGCACTTCTGGGGGCCCGATCCCGACAAAAACACATGTGTGTGCTCCCGATGCCCTAGAGGCCCTACTGGTTAAGTTTCATATGAATATGATTTATATATCTTCAGCACACTCCATGCATAGTGAGTCTGATACTGAACTTGTGTGTTGCAGGAGATTGTCTATATAGATGAGTTTTCATCTAGGCAGGGTGGCCGATCTGGTAGCCAAGGAAGGGTGCAAGACTCGGCATTGAAGGAGTATGTTGGGCAGCTTGTCAACGACATTATTGTATTTCATAAGACATGCTCCCCTGCTTTTGCAGAGAACTTCTTGAAGAGCAAGCACTAACTGAGCCAAGCAGACTAACACAT
>NW_028229733.1:0-103015 GCF_053477565.2 Lygodium microphyllum | reverse complement strand
ATTAAGGATTACTACCCATTAACATTCATTGATCAGATTTTAGATCAATTAGTGTGGATATAAAAATCAATTTATTTATGGATTGCTTTGCTGGATACAACCAAATGGCTATTGCAGAGGAAGATAAGTTGAAAATGGCATTTATAATTGTCTTTGGGACCTTTGCATATCATGTTATGGCCTTTGAGTTATGCAATGTACCCAGTTCTTGGCAACAAACAGCTGATAAGACTTTTGGTGACATCTTTGCATCGATGATCTGGGGGCAGCCACCATAAGGGATATACAGTTGATCACTTTAAGGAAATGTTTTAAGCACTAAAGAGAGTTCTACATTGCTCTTAATCCATCCAAGGTGTATTCACTAGCTTACATACTATCATCCCATACTTCGCTAACATCTCCAATGAGTATTACCTTTACACCAACAAAATTTCATGTGGATCGTGAATCACTCAATGGCTAAAAAGTACCACAATATTCCAAGGTCTTTAATAGCAAACTCCTTGTGCAACCTATGATTTACTACGACAATCTCTCTTTTAAGAGTACCTATAATGATAATATCATCGACATAAATGAATACATCCACCATTTCATCCTCTATATGTTTGACATAAAGTGAATAATCAACCATGCTTTATAGTAATCCCATGCTACATAAGAATCCGTTGATCCTCCCACACCAAGCTCTACATGCTTGCTCCAACCCATACAATTCCATCCTTAACTTGCATAAATAACGTGAATATTTAGGGTGTACATACCCTTTTTTCTATTCCATATAATATACCTTCTGTTTCCAAAGATACCATTCAAGAAAGCATTCTTGACATCCATTTGATATAATTTCTAGCCATACAGTGAAGCTAAGGCAATCATCAATATCACTATAGTCATCTTTACCATTGGACTAAATGTCTTCTCATTGTGGAAACCATATGTTTGTGCATAACCCTTTGCAATCATGTAACCTGTCCACCTGTCTCTTCAGGACACGTCTTAGCAGTCCATCGGAAAGGATGTCTAGAAAGCTCCGCCCGGAACTCCCATGGAATGTCACGGGGTTTACGATCTAGGACTTTCCGCGTCTGCCACGTAATGGAAGTATTCTAGCCATTCCCACTTAGGACCGACCTAAATCAGGGTTTTCCCTAATGGTCATTTCCTAAACGGCAACTAGCGTCAAACTCCGAGCGAACTACTTTACGTAGAAACGCCCGGGCCGAAGCGGATTTACGCTGCACTTGGTTCAAGGAGAATGGGAAATGAGAGGGATGCAAAGCTCGACCTCTCTGCCATAAGGCATAGCCCCATTACGTTCCCCTAAAACAGCATAAATCGGGATTATTATAACTTAGACTCTAGGTCAGCACCCTTGAAATGATCTTCTTGCTGTCATTTATGATTGAGAAAAGTTCCCGGCCAACCAGGACCACCCATCCGTAGGACGGACCCATGGCCACATCCACCGCACTTTCCTCAGGTTGTTTTAGTTATCTAATTACCTATCACATTTAGTTGGACATGCATCAATCAGCTTCCTTATTTAGCCCGTTAGGCACTGGTTCCTTCACGTAATCATAGCACTTGACATAGAAAAGCAATGTCAAACAAGTTCCTTTTCAACAGCTTATCATATTTATCTTTGAAATACATTTATAAAGTCCAGCCCGTAGGCTTATCCATAATCCGCCCAAAGGCTATCCAACAATCCACAGGGATTACTAATCCAATATTTCGCCCGTAGACTAGTATGCGGGCCTCGAGATCCAATCCCAAGTCACGTTGTTGAAGGGTTGTCGAAAGTAAAGTCAGACCACAGAGGACCTTGACTAATTTCAGGATAGAAGATCAATCATACAAATAAACAAGATGAATGGATTTGTGAGCAATAATAGATCTGCCAACCTTCCGATGAGACTGACACAATGGCTGCCACTCAAGAGGATATCAAAAAGTGCCAGTTGCAGCTCAAGTAAATATAACTATTCTCTACCAAGAAGTCACAATACCTTAACTTTAAAGATGCAGTACAGACGGAAATAACTACACTTGAGTCAGATCATGTGCCAACCAAGATGCCTGCATGTAAGTAGCTATTTATATTGGGATTCACTGCAGAGTATCTGTTCCCAGCACAGTAGCTTTGCCTGGATGAATGTCTTGTTGATCAGCTTCTTGGTAAGCCATGAGAGGAAGAACTCTTACACAAACATTGCTAGAATTCAAATACTCATCTGCAAGTTATGCAGGCAATTTCTCCTCTCTTTTATAACAGAACATGACTTCTCTTCTGCTTCTTCTCTTCCCCTTCTCTCTCTTCTTCTCCTTGTTCACACAGAGTATCAATGGTTGATCAATGTTACATCTGATGAAGAGCTTTTACACAGATCTGTGAAAAATTCAAATGCCCATCTATAGGTTAAGCTCAAGTCTCATAAAAGATTAAGTCTTTGTTGATGCTGCTGCTATCTCTTTCTTCTTCGGATAGCCGAATTTGTTTAATTTTATTACAGATTGAGTCTTCTTTGTCTGGGTCTTCAGATGGGTACTGCAGACTCGGTCTTCCTATGATATTATCTTAGCGCAATGTATCTTTCTGATCAAAATTCTGGTGCTTTGACGCTTGGCCAAAGCTTGGGTGCCAGCTCAAGGATACAAGGAGGAATTGCTCACGAGAGAGAAGAATCGGAAGAGAAGGCTCCTGGGCTGTTTCTAATTATGGACCTGTAGCACATCTTTCACAGTCTGACTAACCACCCCTTTCCTGGGCCTTGCTTCTCCAGTTCGCGCAGAAGATAGAAGTCCTGGCTTTCATGGAAGATCTATAAAAGCTGACTTCTCTTTTCGTCCAGAGAGAGACCTCTTTTCTTCGACATGAACACTCCCACGTTTGCGACGATACGTTCTGATTGCAACCGAGAGAGATGCTCAACTTCGAATCCGGATGGGTCTACCACCGTGGACGCCGCCTGTGCACTGCGTTGCGACTGTCAATCCACACGCTTTCTCCTCAACTTGGCGGCCATGCTGACATCTCCATGACTAATCAATTGACTCCTTTTTTGCCTGCAGCTTTGTTTTTGTTTTCTTCTTTGTGCAATGTGGCTTGTACTCACAGTGAGGTACACGCATCTTTCCGGTGCGGAAGCCTAACATTGACAATCCTGATCAATCCGATGCTCTGTGATAGGGATTGTGAAGAGGAAAGTGAAGCCCCTCAAGTACTGAATTACAGAGTGCAACTCCTATGAAATTGACTGTAATAAAACCTGTGACAGGCAGATGGGTGGAGTGCTTCACGCTCCGACCTGAACTTCTACTGCTACTCCGATGGATTGATGCTTTCCCCTGTTTCCATAAGACTCTGCAACCATGAAGAAAGCCTGAGACAACTTAGCAATTCCTTTGTTTGTTCTCAGATCTAGATCATGAGAATCTTGGACCAGCTGATTAAGCTCAGTTCATCACAGGGTTTTTCTCTCAAGCTTCGTGAAAATTTTTGTAAGATTTCTTCAAACAAGGCAGAAGCAACACTATTAGGATCCCTCCTGGCAGAAATTTTACAAAGCTCTTCAAAAGATAATCCCAACTTCTGAGTGACCATAGCCGGCAAGGACGCAAATAAGCTGCCTCCAAACGAGAGACCGTAACAGGTTGCAATTTGCAAGCCCTCTTTGAAACTTCTCTCAGCATCATCCACATCACCTATTATGTTGTTAAGTATCCCCACTTGCACGATACTTTCCAAATAATCAACAACCACTCGCCACTGACTGGGTCCTGATTGCTGCCTCTTATAGTTGACTGAGGTGGTTTGATTGTTGACAGCTACAAGTTGAAGTGCATTGGGCTGAAGCTTCTCACTGCTGGAATCTACTCCATTAAAGTCTGGTAAAGCTGATAACTCAGAAATCTTGAAACATCGGTTTTATAACTTCAGACGCAAAGGAAGTCCTTCCTTTGAATTGTGAAGGGCCTCCTCCATCTTTTTCCTAAAAAAAACTCCTCGTTTTCCTTTTTCTGTCACTCGATCCGCCATCTCCTTTTGCCCCCCGAAAACTCCTCTTTTCAAAAATAGTCCTTTTTTAATAGGCCCTCCAAAAGCAACCTTTTGTTTTACAGAAAAGCCATCCAGTCTGCTCCCTCTTCAACCTTTCCAACTTATTCTCATTACTAAAATTATCGGTGGCAGCATCTTTTCTGGACTATTCTGAGCACACATAGTTGCAGTTTGAACCACCCTCCTTAAATCCGATTCATCACATATCCTACACAATTTTGGGTCTAAGAGCTCCATAAGTCATCCTTCGGCCATTGCCCATTCTACTATAGTGCGCTTCTGTCCAGATCCAAGCTTCTCAATTGGTTTCCTACCATTAACTAGTTCTGGCAATAAAATGCCAAAATTGTATACATCACAACTTTCTGAGACCTTGCCCCATAGTGCATACTCTGGTGCAAGATAGCCCAAAGTTCCTGAACTTGTTCAACTGTAGCATTCTCGCCATAAAGACTCAGACTTTTATAAAGTCCGTAATTCAACATTGTGCTCAGCATGTTCACAAAACACGATCTCCACATCTATAATATTTCCAAACTTCCCATACATGCTCATCACTATGCCTCCAAACTTCTCTCCACTATACTCACACGCAGAAAATAAATGTAAACACAACGACTAAGTATGTACAAGGTAACAAATGTCACACACACAACATCTGGGGTCCTCTAATCCTGCGCATCCTCCGGATGGGCCAACTACCCATGATCATTATCATCAAGATCCACAAACAGATCAATCTCTTAGTTGTGCATTTCCGGTATATCAACAAGATTATTTGTCATATCATCTGTCTCTTCCATTGGAGTTTCTTCTCGTTGCTATTCTCTTGCAAATTCTTCCAATGCATAATCTTCATCATCTCTTTTCTTGAAAATCTTGATTCTTTTTCGTGCAATAGGCACTCTAAGCACTGTCCCATCCAAGTCTGTCAACTCATATGTTGCATTATCAGAGACATGTCTGACTATGTACGGCCCAAACCATCTTTTCACCATCTTCCGAAGTGCAATATGCTAATTTTCGAGGCTGCTATCAAAGACTAATACCCAGTCTCCCTCTTCTATTGCTCTAGGCCGCAAAGCGATGCCTGCTGTCAAACCTGTCCTTATTTCTTAGTCTAGCAACCTTCAACCTGTCAATAGCTAGCTGAATATCCTCTGGTCTTCTCTCCAACTACTGAATCCGAAGAGCTAAGAGCTCTTCTCTCGTCAAATCCTCCTGCCAAGGTAAAACTGACCAAGTCAAAGCACAAGTCTCAGTCGGCATAACCGATTTCTGACTATACATCAACTCTGCGGGCATATATCCTGTGGTAACACTATGAGTCGTACGATCAGCCCACAAAGCAAATGGTAGAAGTCTCGGCCATTCTCCAATCCGTCCTCTGCATGCTTTGGCTAATGCTTTCACTATCGGCAGATGCCCTCTTTCACTCTTCCCATTTCCCTCTGGATTGTATGCTGTAGTTAGAGCCAACTTGATTCCTAGTTTAGAGAAAAACTCCTTAGCTTCATCTGGATCCAATTCACCGTGATCCGCAGTGATCTTACCCACACAGCCATACTTGCAGAAAATTTCTTCCAATAAGAACTTACACACTGCACTAGTGGTCTTCGTTCTCAAAGATCTGCCCTCAACATGATTGGTAAGATCCTCTCTAGCCAAAACAATATATCTCATCTGCCATAGACCCATAGGCATAGTAACCAAGTCAACTACCCACTTATAATGAATGCATAGCGGATAGGTCGGATGAAGGTCATCTCGATGACGCACTACCGAATACATCTGGCAGTCCCTGCAAGTCTCTACAAAGTGAGAAACATCTCTATACATGCCTTTCCACCAATATTTCTCCTTGATTTTCTCATAAGTAGCCCACACTCCTCTATGACTAGCCCAAGGACTCTCATGAAACTCCCTCATCACCTGTAACTGTGTCTCTCTATCGCAGACAACCCGCAAAGGTAATCCACCTCTTTTCTTCGGATGCTTCCAAAGAAATCCGTCCTTGAGAAAATAACCATAGGCTTTCCTTCTGATCTTCTTGAACTCTTCATCTGTCCATTCATCTCTTTTGCTTAGTGTACTAAGGTACTTGCCAATCTGCAACCAATCTCCAACATAGAGTTCTTCAATGAAAGCCACAATATCATAGACATGGCAAACATGATCAACCATAGCGGCTGAAATTTCTGCATCATCCTCTTCGGCAAGTAATATTTCCTCATCATCATATCTGGCTCTAGACAGCATATTTGCCACTCGATTATCCTTCCCAGCTATGTGTTTAAATTCTGGATTTAATGACTTGATGTATGCAATATCCGGAGTACAGCAACTCGTAATCATACCTATCAATGGCAAGCAATCTGTCTCTACCACAACTGAGGCTCCAATAAAGTACTCCTTGTCACATTTGAGAGCCGTAAAAATCCCCAATAACTCCCTCTTGATTTGTGGATATCTCCTCTGTCTCTCGTTTAGGACTTTTGCCCCAAACCGAATAGCATACATGTTTCCATCTGCATCATCTTGACCCACAGCCCAACCTATGCCAATTGGACTAGTGTCAACTGTCAATACAATAGGCCTTCCACAATTATAATCTGCTTTCCTGAGAGTAGGAGCAATATGCAATAACTTCTTAAATTTCCGCATGGCTCTAGTGTGGCTCTCATCCCAATAAAATTTTTGCCCCTTTCGAAGCAATTGATATAAACAATCTGCTATGTGTGCAAAATGAGGTATCCAAATCATATAAAACACACAAGCTCCAATGAATCTCCGTACCTCTGAAGTGGTAGAACAATACTCCATAATCTTGCCTATAGCATCCACCTTATCAGGTGAGGGTTTCCTGCCATAATACCCACACATATGTCCAACAATGACAACCTCATTCACTCCAAAAACTGATTTTTGCCCTGATAGTGTCAAGTTCACTTCTTCTAACCTGGCCAAAATCTTCTCACAAGCTGAAATATGATCAGCCACAAAGTATCTGCATCCCTGTTCATTTAGACTCTCATTCTTCTCTTCTTCTGCACACCCCTTAATGGGCACATCATCCAAGAAAGGCATGGTAATCTAAGGTATGTAATCACGAAGAACCTTATGCATGGCATTCATCATATGCGCAACAGAATTAGTGGCACCTTGAGGCAAGGTACACATCCTGACAAGCCCAATAGGAGTTCTCATAGTGGTTATGTCCCTGCTTTTCAAAGCCAGCTGAAACTGATCATATCCCGAATACAAATCACCTAAAGAATAGATGGCACGTCCAGTAAATGCTTCTGCAAAATCATCCACAACTGTACCTATACCAACATTCCTGATAGTAACTCTGTTTACTGGCTGCATGTCCTGTATAAATCGGAGAGTACCATTCTTCTTTGGAACCGTAAACCACCTGTTTGAGTAGTATGGTGCAGATGAAGGCTCAAGATTTCCCATCCTGATTTTCTCATTCAATAAATCAATCAGCTTTGGCAGGTGTGCCTTAGGCACTGGAATAGGTCGGAGGTTCCATGGAATATGAGGAATAGTAAAAATGACCATAGGAGCAACAATATCTGGATTCACACATCCAATCTCATGCGGAAAAAAGCAAATCCCCTTCCATGTTGCTCAAGCATCTCCTGAAAGCATTGCTTCTCTGTAGGTAGCAAGAAATCACCATTTCCAATTTTCAATTCAGCAAGAGTCTCTGCTGAAAATTTATGGCCTATATGCTCTGAATTCCGCAAAATTGGCTGTTTGGCAGCCCTCTCTATTTGCTGATCACTGTCAGGTGGAAGCGGTACAGCTACCGGCTTCACCTTCTTATCCACAGTCTTGTATTTCGTGTCAACCCTGGCTTCATTATGATCCTTTGCATTACTCAAATCTTGCTATAAATCAGCAATTCTGCACTCCATTGGCTGAACATCCTCAGTCCTCTGCTCTATGGACTGCATAGGAACAACCCTAAACTCTGGATGCTGAAATATTTCAGCAGTAAACTTTGTTGGCTGAAAGTTTTCAGTCCTCTGTGTCTCTGTAAGCTGATCATAATCAGCTGGAAACTCTGTTTGCTGAATTTCTTCAGCACTTAATACTTTTTGCTGAGTCACATCAGCCTCTGAATCTATATGTGACACAAAATCTGCAATTTCATGAAACATGTCCAGGGATTGCACTAATACATTACTGTGACAACTCTGCATATCAGTTTTCAGCATATTTTCCATTTTCATCATCGTATCTGCAAAAATCATACTATCATACATCCCATCTATGTGCTCATCATCCTCTAAAATTCCTGCATTTTTCAAATTTTTCTCCTTCCTGCATATGTACTGCCTGGCAGCTCTAGGCAACTTAGAAGTCTTCTGATAGCTCTTCGAACTGTTTGTTGAAATCCCAACAAAACCGAAGGAGAAAACACTGCTGCCAGGAGGCGAGAACTCCAATCTCCTCTGCTCTGTACCACCGTCGTCTAGTGAAACGGCGGTACCTAATGAAAACCCGAATCCCTCACAGTGGGCAAAGGTGCATCTCTAAGAGTATCCCTGTTTCTAACATGGTTCACACACACAGTCATGAACTGAAATGCTCTCATGCCATCTTTACTGCGAATCCATGCATAAGCAGATCCATCATCCATTACCTTTGTTTCCATGTGCATCTTTGTGATGAATGGCTGTCCAAGAATTATGGGATAAGAGCATGAATCCTGCACAAAGAAATGGAAATCCTCCTCTACATCTCCAATAGAAACCCTGACACTGGGACATGCAGAATACAAATCACCTGCAGTGTTGTTGGCGGCTCTCATACGCCACCCATACTCTACATCCATAGGCCATCTGTTACTCTCATAAACTCCATGAACTATAAGATTAATCTCTGAACCATGATCCACCAAAGCAACATAAGGCACCTGTTTCTCTCCAATTTTTACCATCGTTTCTATAGTTGCCCTAGCCCAATGACTCCGCGAAAAGTGACTACGCGGTATCAAGACAGGCTCATCAGTTTCAGCATGATGCATAGGCTGAACCCTCTTCTCTATCTGTGGAAAAACAGAAGCATTCTCAACCATAACCTCATCCTCATCCTCATCCAACTCCCCAATCAAAACTCCCTGTGTATCAGTAGTAGGCAATGCATGTCTTTTCCTCTTTAGGACCTCCTGGAACTGATCTTGAAACTCTCTTTTTGAGATGCCCAAAACCTCAGAAATAGTAAAAGTCACCTCACTACCAAGTATCTTGTCATTAAAGATTTTCTTCATGTCTGTAGATGTCTCAATATCAGACATCAATCTAAACCCTGGCTGCTTTCTCTCTCTAGGCTCTTGCCTCTTTTCTCTCTTTTGAGCATCTTCCATCTGTCGTTTTGGCCCTGGTCTCAAAGACGGTCCTGCAGTAGGTGGAGTAACAAACTCACCCCCTCTAGTCTTTTTAGCTGCACTTGGATTTTCTTCATCCCTCTTACGCTTTTCCTCAACAAGTACGTCCGCTCCCTGAGACTTAGCCAAGTAGGCATAAATAAAGTACCTATCAACAGGCGAATCCCAACCTGTCTCAGATCTGATGCTAGAGCCTGCACTAGTCAAAACAGTTTGCTGAATTTTTCCCTTGTTTGCCATCTCCATAACATAAGTCCATAATGCTGACTGATTCTCTGATCCCTTCTCAATCTGGACTCCATATGCAGAAGCATCTCCTCTAGCTGCCACATAAGAAGTATGTGCAGCCATGTCATCCACTAACTTCTTCATTCTACCTTTCCCAAAGTTGGTAGCAAGCGGAGCTCCTGTTTCTGTCAACCAAATCTTACCATCTTGTCCCCAAAATACCAAATTCTTCCTCCTTGCATCCTGAAAAGATTCACAATCCCTGCAATGTTGATGGTCCGTACTATCGCACCAAATACATCTTTGATCTCTCCTAGGTGTACTAGGAGCACTCTTAGGTGCAGTAGGAGCACTAGAAGAAATAGTAGGCGCAGTCGAAGCAAACTGTTCTTTCAATTTTCCCACCAACTCTGCTTTAACTGACTCTAGTGTCAAATCCGTTATGCCTTTGATTATGTCATCAAGAGAGGTAGGCACCGACGGAGTGGATGGTTTTGGAGCAGAAGGAGCCGACATCGGTCGTGGAACAGGAGGAATAGGAGGAGTAGAAACAGTAGGCACTGGCATAGGCCAAGAAACTAGCTGAGGAGGAGAAGAAATAACAGGGATAGAAGCAGGCATAGGAGCAGAAGACGGTGTTGGTGTCATAGAACCATTCTGTAGGCGGGTCTTCCATATCCTCCACTTAGTCAAAGTTGAGACTGCATCCTGGGCATCTTACCAATCCGTTTTAAGTCCCATAGGCTTCGTGCGATCCTCAAGAAGCTCTCCCAATTCTTCCTGAAGAGCAGGATCTGCAGCTTGCAAGAAAAGCTCAACTTTCTCAACATCCAATGCTCTTTGTTCAATGGCATCAAGCTGACTATACCTCTCTTCAAATTCTCGAATCAACTCTGAAGCAGCTAGACCTTTGTTTGGAATGTAGACCCACTCTCGGAATGACCACCGTGTAGCCATACCAAAGTCCTCAAGGAAATACTCTTCTTTCAGGGCTTTCTTAAAATATTGCCAATGCGAATTTTGAATAAAAAGATCAGTCACTTTTGCCCTCAAGGCGGGTGTGACAAGACGAAGGAAATACTTATAAGTCCAGCTGGAACTCCAAAAAACCCCATCTTGATCTCATATGTCTTCAAATATGTTGAAACATTATGGCCATCAAATAGCTTCTTCTCATTCTCAACTGCTTCAATCGCCTTAGTCGCGCTAATTGCATTCTCCTGCTCGGAATATAGTTGCCTTTGTTGAGACATCTGCTGTTGATGCAATTACTGCTGCTGCTGCATATACAATTGTGTCTGCTGATTTTGAAGCTGCATATACATGGACATATTCTGCAAAATCTGCTTAGATCATCTGTTGAAGTACTTGAAGCAGTAATCAATGATGGAGCTGAAGTAGAGGATGCAGCTGGAATTGTAGAAGAGGCTGAAATGGATGCTGACGTATCTCCCATCCTAAAATTTATGCGATGCTTTCACGTCGGGTTCACCAAAGATGTCGAAGGGTTGTCGAAAGTAAAGTCAGACCACAGAGGACCTTGACTAATTTGAGGATAGAAGATCAATCATGCAAATAAACAAGATGAATGGATTTGTGAGCAATAATAGATCTGCCAACCTTCCAACGAGCCTGTCACAATGGCTGCCACTCAAGACGATATCAAAAAATGCCAGTTGCAGCTCAAGTAAATATAACTATTCTCTACCAAGAAGTCACAATACCTTAACTTTAAAGATGCAGCACAGATGGAAATAACTACACTTGAGTCAGATCATGTGCCAACCAAGATGCCTGCATGTAAGTAGCTATTTATATTGGGGTTCACTGCAGAGTATCTGTTCCCAGCACAGTAGCTTTGCCTGGATGAATGACTTGTTGATTAGCTTCTTGGTAAGCCATGAGAGGAAGAACTCTTACACAAACATTGCTAGAATTCAAATACTCATCTGCAAGTTATGCAGGCAATTTCTCCTCTCTTTTATAACAGAACATGACTTCTCTTCTGCTTCTTCTCTTCCCCTTCTCTCTCTTCTTCTCCTTGTTCACATAGAGTATCAATGGCTGATCAATGTTACATCTGATGAAGAGCTTTTACACAGATCTGTGAAAAATTCAAATTCCCATCTATATGTTAAGCTCAAGTCTCATAAAAGATTAAGTCTTTGTTGATGCTGCTACTGTCTCTTTCTTCTTTGGATAGCCAAATTTGTTTAATTTTATTGCAGATTGAGTCTTCTTTCTCTGGGTCTTCAGATGGGTACTGCAGACTCGGTCTTCGTATGATATTATCTTAGCGCAATGTATCTTTTTTATCAAAATTCTGGTGCTTTGACGCTTGGCCAAAGCTTGGGTGCCAGCTCAAGGATATAAGGAGGAATTGCTCACGGGAGAGAAGAATCGAAAGAGAAGACTCCTGGGCTGTTTCTAATTATGGACCTGTAGCACATCTTTCACAGTCTGACTGACCACCCCTTTCCTGGGCCTTGCTTCTCCAGTTCGCGCAGAAGATAGAAGTCCTGGCTTTCATGGAAGATCTATAAAAGCTGACTTCTCTTTTCGTCCAGAGAGAGACCTCTTTTCTTCGACATGAACACTCCCACGTTTGCGACGATACGTTCTGCTTGCAACCGAGAGAGATGCTCAACTTCGAATCCGGATGGGTCTACCACCGTGGACGCCGCCTGTGCATTGCGTTGCGACTGTCAGTCCACAGGCTTTCTCCTCAACTTGGCGGCCATGCTGACATCTCCATGACTAATCAATTGACTCCTTTTTTGCCTGCAGCTTTGTTTTTGTTTTCTTCTTTGTGCAATGTGGCTTGTACTCACAGTGAGGTACACGCATCTTTCCGGTGCAGAAGCCTGACATTGACAATCCTGATCAATCCGATGCTCTGTGATAGGGATTGTGAAGAGGAAAGTGAAGCCCCTCAAGTACTAAATTACAGAGTGCAACTCCTATGAAATTGACTGTAATAAAACCTGTGACATGCAGATGGATGGAGTGCTTCACGCTCCGACTTGAACTTCTACTGCTACTCCGATGGATTGATGCTTTCCCCTGTTTCCATAAGACTCTGCAACCATGAAGAAAGCCTGAGACAACTTAGCAATTCCTTTGTTTGTTCTCAGATCTAGATCATGAGAATCTTGGACCAGCTGATTAAGCTCAGTTCATCACAGGGTTTTTCTCTCAAGCTTCGTGAAAATTTTTGTAAGATTTCTTCAAACAAGGCAGAAGCAACACTATTAGGATCCCTCCTGGCAGAAAATTTACAAAGCTCTTCAAAAGATAATCCCAACTTCTGAGTGACCATAGCCGGCAAGGATGCAAATAAGCTGCCTCCAAACGAGAGACCGTAACAGGTTGCAATTTGCAAGCCCTCTTTGAAACTTCTCTCAGCATCATCCACAGCACCTATTATGTTGTTAAGTATCCCCACCTGCACGATACTTTCCAAATAATCAACAACCACTCGCCACTGACTGGGTCCTGATTGCTGCCTCTTATAGTTGACTGAGGTGGTCCGATTGTTGACAGCTACAAGTTGAAGTGCATTGGGCTGAAGCTTCTCACTGCTGGAATCCACTCCATTAAAGTCTGGTAAAGCTGATAACTCAGAAATCTTGAAACAGCGGTTTTATAACTTCAAACGCAAACGAAGTCCTTCCTTTGAATTGTGAAGGGCCTCCTCCAGCTTTTTCCTTAAAAAACTCCTCGTTTTTCTTTTTCTGTCACTCAATCCGCCATCTCCTTTTGCCCCCCAAAACTCCTCTTTTCAAAAATAGTCATTTTTTAATAGGCCCTCCAAAAGCAACCTTTTGTTTTACAGAAAAGCCATCCAGTCTGCTCCCTCTTCAACCTTTCCAACTTATTCTCATTACTAAAATTATCGGTGGCAGCATCTTTTCTTGACTATTCTGAGCACACATAGTTGCAGTTTGAACCACCCTCCTTAAATCTGATTCATCACATATCCTACACAATTTTGGGTCTAAGAGCTCCATAAGTCATCCTTCGGCCATTGCCCATTCTACTATAGTGCGCTTCTATCCAGATCCAAGCTTCTCAATTGGTTTCCTACCATTAACTAGTTCTAGCAATAAAATGCCAAAACTGTATACATCACAACTTTCTGAGACCTTGCCCCATAGTGCATACTCTGGTGCAAGATAGCCCAAAGTTCCTGAACTTGTTCAACTGTAGCATTCTCGCCATAAAGACTCAGACTTTTTATAAAGTCCGTAATACAACATTGTGCTCAGCATGTTCACAAAACACGATCTCCACATCCATAATATTTCCAAACTTCCCATACATGCCCATCACTATGCCTCCAAACTTCTCTCCACGATACTCACATGCAGAAAATAAATGTAAACACAACGACTAAGTATGTACAAGGTAACAAATGTCACACACACAACATCTCGGTGGATTTCACACCTCGGATGCGCAGCAATACGACAACGTTGGCCTCTTGTGCAGGGCCCGGAAGGCGAGGGATTTACAGCCAGAGCCCCCGCTGGCACCCAAGCGTCCTCCTGCTCCAAGTAGCGCTCAACGGAGAGACCTCACGCTGTCAAAGAATTTACTGTCCATGATATAAATCATGGGATTCTTATAATCACAGAAGAGTTTCACTAGAAGTTGTATGAGATATTTGCATACAAAATTCAGGCATTATTATCCAATATCTACCTTAGTTATACAAGTTCTTTTGTATTTAGCATATAATTTGCAGTTATACCATGTAGATTTATGAAAAATAAGACTATGGGAACCTATAACTTGGACATCTTGAAGTAATTGACAGTCTGCTAGATAAATCACATTAATTCAGGTACAAAAATATGAACAAAACCCAAAAATGTTGCCAAAAACTGCCAAAAGTCCACAAGGTCCACATGGGACCAAAAGTAACTGACTTAGGTGACTAGCAAGTGACCTAGGCTGGTCAAAAAGTGACCAGGGATGGAGCAAAAAGCAGCCCGCGATTTTCGGCGCAAAATGAGCGCTGCTTTGCCTGAGGGAAACTGGAAGAAAGCTGGAGCTGAGATGCATGGAATGGAGCATGCAAACTGAAGATTAACAAGCCAACAACTGAAGATATTAACTTGGTGAGAGCTCCACTTCTCTGCCTCTTTGGACTGACGAAAATGCATGCTGAAACTATCTATAAAAGAGGGTAAAATTGAGAGAAGAGTATTCAGCCTGCCCTTATGCACGACTTCTCTCATCTTCTCTACCTTATTCTTGGTCTAATGAAGCCCGCTTATGCCCAAGTACTTGAGTGACTTTGGGGCAAGCAAAGGGTGAGGATATTGAAGACTTATGGACTGTTATGGGCTGAAATAACTAGTCATAAACAGGGCAGCCCACTATTTTGATCTATTTTTATGAGCAAACATGAGTTTTTTATGGTTGTAATAGAGGAAAATGACCTCTTTTCTTCAGGACATTGTTCATAGATGATTAAGAGTGCTTCCTCTTGAGTTTATGCACTCAATTTGAACTTGATTATGGGCTGGAATTTTCTGTTTTAAAACAGGGCTGAAACTAAAATTATTCTTTTTCAATCCATTTCATGCATCTTTGGCCCAAATCTTGGATGCATTTGATTCTAGCATCAATATACTTGACTCAAAGGATTGAAATCCATCTTTGTACATGAAATAAATGCCATTAGAGCTTGCATTTGACATTCATAAATGAATTGGAAATCTGAAAATATCCTTATGAAATGATGTATGTATCCTGAAGCATTTGATATATTCAAGTTAGTCTTAATCCTTTTGTTCAAGTATGCTAAGGACAAAGTGAGAAGGCTTGTATTCCCCTTTCGTACTTAAATTACTTCTAAGCTCAGAATCTTATTAAAACCCAATCCATCTTTCCTTTCTGAATCTTGAATCCTAAACTCTTCTTCTGCGCACTAAAAGCCCCGGTGGTAGACCTTCAACTCTTAACGCGATGACAGTGGTGAACCCGACGTGAAGGTCCACTGCAGAAGAAGAAGTCCAATGGGAGAATCATCAAGCTCGGGAGGAGATGCTTTGCAACAGTTGGTTCGTCTAATGCAAGAAAGCCAACAACAACAGTTGCAATTTTAGTAGCAGTTGCAATTACAACAGCAACGGAGACAAGAAGAAGAACGGATTGATGCTGCTACCATTAAGGCCTTAGAAGCAGTTGGGCATGAGCTCAAGAAATTTAATGGGCAAAATGTGTCCTCTTTTATCCGTCTCTACACTGACAAAATGGTCTTCTTTGGAGTTCCTCAACATGCCTGGAGCCGTTACTTTGCCCGCCTGGCTGTGCATGGCCTCCAGGACCAAATTCATGGTCTTTTCCAAAAAGATGCTAGATGGTCTGTGTTCAAAAAGGCTCTTCGAGAAGAATTTTTCCTTGAAGATTCTGGCCTTATGACAAAGAAAATCTTCACCGAATGGGTCGAGAGGCCCAATAAGGGTCTAACTGCTACTGCTCTTCATCGAGAGTTTGAAAGCAAATTTGCCCAACTAGATCCTGATGACCAACAAGGTATGGAAAGTCAAAAGATTGAGTTATTTTTAAAAGCTACAGATTCTTCTCTACAGGAGAAATTGACTGACCGACTTGAAGACCTTGACTCTGAGTCGGGATTAAAGACAGCTTGGAGTGATGTCACTAAAGCAGTTAATATGATTGCTCGAAGAGAGCGATTGCGCCTAAGATGGGGATCAACCCCTGTATCAACTGATTCTATGAAGGAGCTTGTTCCAGCTTCTCAACCTCCTGTCTCTATGGTCGAGCAACCAAGAAATTCTGTTGTTCCTTCTCCAAAGAAGGATGTCATGGATGCATTAATTAAAAGCATGCGGGATCTCCATCTTAATTTAACAGAAATTAATTCTAAAGTAGAAAGGCTTGATGTTAAAGTAGAAGAAAGGGGTCGGTCAACCGCCCAAAGACCTGCACGAGAAGGCTTTAAAAGACGCTGCATTTGGTGTGATAGCCTTCAGCATGACAAGAGGGAGTGCGGAGCATTCCGTGAAGCCAAAGCACAAAAATTAGTCTTTTGGAAGGATGGCAAAATTCATGCAACCGAAACCGGGCTTCCTCTTGAGCCAAACTTCGATAACGGCGGCATGAAGAAAAGATTGGAGGATTTGGCAACAAGAACAGCCTATGCAGCTGTTGATGCTGCAACTTATTGGTTGCAAATTGAGCCAACTAATGAAATTGTTAAAGCATGTAAAACTAATGAAAAATCTAAAGTGTGGACGCAGGCCTTGGAACGCATGGAGCAAGGCAAGGCAACGAAGGATGATTTAACCACTGCCAGCCAATGTATTCGAGGAAGAACAGGATGGTCCGAGCCTGTGGATTCATTTTCAGCTTTTGCCCGGCTAGCTGAAATTAATAATCAAGAAGCCATGATAAAAGAAAAGAGAAGAAGATGTTGCCGGTCCTTCTTCTTCAGGATCGACTAAATGCATAACAAGAAGCAAACCTGACCAACAGAAGGCTGCTGGAAATCCGCCGCCACCAGAATTTGACATGGGAGATGCCCCTCAAGCAAAGAAGACAGAAGGAAAAAGAAAAAGCAAACATCCCAGTTACAAGTTGCAATCTGACATAGAGACCGCAATGGATCTTAAACGGATCCTAGAAGAAAGGATTCTTGGAAGCAGAATTGAATTTACATTAGGCAAAATTCTCGGTATTGCAAAACGAGGATTTCATGATGTAATAATTGATGTAATTAAACGAAAAAGACAATATGTTGGTGAGGAAACTGAAGAATCCATACATGCTTTTTTGCAAGTACTTCATGTGTATTTGTAGGATGAAGAAAAGCTGAAAACCCAAGGGATTCGGTTGGAGGCAATCAAAGAATTGATTGCAGTCATAGAAGCCAAAGATGAAGACATTTATGAAGCAGAAGCTGAAGAAGACATAATGGTGGAAACTTCTCAATCTAAAGTGCATCCTATGCATAAAAAAGAGACTTTTCTTCACAACATGCAGGAAGAAAGTGAAACTCACTTTATTCCAAGTAGTCATTATTCCCATACCCATTGGGCAAGGGCAACTACTGAAACTGTTGTTAAAATTGGTGAGAAAGAAACTCCATGCATTGCCCTTATAGACCATGGTTCAAAAATTAATGTTATGTCAAGAAGTCTCTATGAGAATGGTGGATGGCCCATTGACGTGGAGCCAGGGTGGCGCATGAAGGCAGCCAATAACTCTTTTGGCGATCTTTATGCAGCATGTCCTTATGTACAAGTTACTATTGGTAATGTAAAAGATGAATTTCATTTCTTTGTTCAAGATTGTTGCAGTTATCGAATCATTCTTGGACAACCATTTATTTTCGAGTCTCGTTTAGAGACAAAGGCTCTTGATGATGGTTCATTATATGCTCGGATAAGAAGCAAGGATAATGATAAGACTGTTCAACTTCTAACTGTCTGTGTTAATCATCATCGGAATAGGGATCGATTGAGAGATCATCCTGTTCCTCCTAATGCCCGATAATTTAAGGGTTTTCGGGTAGCGCTGCTATAAGTGGAGGCTATGGTAGTGCATCATGTCTCAAAGAATTGCCTCCACATATGAAGGAGGCAAGGCCAAAAGCTGATTTGCAGGTTTTTCCAGCCAATGGAGTGGGCTGTTATAAATAGTTTTCAGCCATGAACACGGCTAAAAGAAAATATTTATGTCACATGGAGTAAGAATTGAAGCAAATTGATGTTTTACTTAAAGATGAAGAAATTTTAGAACTATTTTATGGGCTGAACTATAATGATACAATGGCTGAAATTTATACAGCCATTCATGCAGAAAATCAAGCTGAAAATCAGTCCATACAGGTATGTACATTGGTTATGTATGACATAATTCAAGAATTTGCAGATTATGAAGCCTTTGGACAGCCAAACAAGGATGAAGCAAGAGTAGAAACAAAATATAAAACAGTTGATAAGAAGGTCAAGCCGATAGCTACTCCTCTACCACCTGAAAGCAAAGGATTGGCAGAAAGGGTATCCAAACAACCAAGCCTTCGTGATCCTAAAGATATTGGACACCAATTTACAGCTGAAAGTCTACAAAAGCTGAAAATTGGTGAAGTCTCTTTCCTCTTGCCAGCTGAAAAACAAATCTTCATGAAAATGTTAAAGAATCATGGTAAAGCCTTTTCATTTCAGCCGCATGAAATCGGCTGTGTGGATCCAAGCATTGTGGCACCAATGGTAATTTTTACGGTCCCACATGTGCCTTGGAATCTTAAACCAATTTCGGTTCCAAGGGCTCATTTGCCCAAGTTATTGGAACTTTTAAATAAAAAGATAAAAATGCGAATATTGGAGCCATCTTCAGCTCCATATTCCAACCGATGGTTTACTGTACCTAAGAAGAATGGATCTTTACGATTCATTCAAGATTTGCAACCTGTTAATAAAGTCACTATTAGAAATGTTGGATCAGGACCAATTGTGGATGAGTTTGTTGAAGCTTTTTCAGGAAGGGCAATCTATTCCATGGGAGACTTATATTCAGGCTACGACCAATTTCAACTTGCTTTGGAAAGCCGTGACTTTACTACAATGAAGACACCTCTTGGCCTAGTCCGCATGTGTACTCTACCTCAAGGGGCTACGAATTCAGTGGCTCACATGATGAATGCCATGCATAAAGTATTAAGGGATTATATTCCTCAATTGACTCTTCCTTTTCTTGATGATGTTCCAATTAAAGGATGCGAAGTTCATGAGAAAAATGAAGATCTTAATGAACTTGGATGTCGAAAGTTTGTTTTTGATCATATTAATGATTGTGCTCAAATCTTGTCTAAATTAGAAGAAGTCCACCTTACTCTTTCAGAAGCTAAATCTGTTTTTGGAGTTGAAGAAGTTCTTGTGGTCGGACATATGTGTGGGCCATATGGCCGAAAGCCTTCTCCATCTAAAATAAATGCAATCAGCAAAATGCAAGAAGAATGTACAAATGTTTCAGAAGTGAGAAGATTTCTTGGTGCATGTGTCTTCTACCTTATTTGGATACCACATTTTGCTCATGTTGCTGAAAGTTTTTATCAGCTCCTAAGAAAGGGTCAAAGGTTTCTATGGACAAAAGAACACACTCAGGCTATTCGAAAACTCAAGAAAATGCTGACTTCGGCTCCCACTTTAAAGAGGGCTAACTACTCTAATGGACAGCCCATTATACTCACAGTAGTGGACACAAGTCCTATTGGAATAGGATGAGGAGTTGGTCAAGACGCCCTTGAAGGCAACAGATATGTGATCTGCTTTGGAGCAAAAGTTTTTAATGAACGACAAAGAAGGTATGCTCAAATGAAAAGAGAGCTTTGGGGAGTAGTAATTGCATTAAAATGTGACAGGGAGTACTTCATGGGCGCACATGTTATAGTTGAGACATATTGCCTTCCACTCTTGGGCATGATAGCCAACTGTTCTACTCCTGACATAGCCATGCTAAGATGGATAGCCTATATTAAATCCTTAAATCCTGATTTGAAACATATTGCAGGTAAAGATAAACCAGTTGTTGCTTACATGCTTTCACGTGCCAGATATATGGATGAAGAAGAAATGATGAATGAAGAAGAATCAGAGTTTATAAATGAAGCTGTTAATGCAGGTACAACAAAAATTACAGCAAGAACAATAGGTTCAGCTGATAATACAACTTTTACATCAGCAAGGATGGTTGAATCAACTAAAGAAGGACAATGGACAGCTAGTAAACAGCATATTCCATGTTTTGTTATGGTTTGTTCACACTTTAAAGAAGAATATTATGTAGATGATTGGCTAAAAATTGGCCAATTTTTGAGCACTATGACAAAGAAGGAAGAATAGACTCATGAAGAGTTCAAGAGAATTAAGAGAAAAGCCTATGGTTTTTTTCTTAAAGATGGCTACCTTTGGAGGCATGCAAAGAAGAAAGGAAGAGCGCCTGTTCATGTCTTAGGTGACAAAAAGACACAAAGACAGGTCATGCAAGAATTCCATGAAAGCCTATTGGCTGGTCATAGAGGCATATGGGGTACTTTTGCCAAAATAAAAGAAAAATTTTGGTGGCAAAACATGTATAAAGACATTGAGCATTTTGTTGAGTCTTGTCATGCTTGTCAAATGTATTCTATGGTAAAACATAGAGATGGGCTTCAGCCTACCTATCCTTTATCTATTCACTATAGATGGGTTATTGATTTAGTAACCATGCCTATAGGAATTTGGAACATGAGATATCTAGTACTTGCTAGAGAAGATCTCACAAATCAAGTGGAAGGAAAGACATTGACAACAAAGTCCACTCATGCTGTTTGTAGATTTTTACTTGAAGAAGTATTTTGCAGGTATGGATGTGTTGCTAAAGTAACTGCTGATAGAGGAGAATTGGATGCCAATGAAGCTCGCCATTTTTTTGCTCAATTGGGAATTAAGCTATCTCTAACTTCTGCCTATAATCCTGAAGGCAATGGTAAGAGTGAAAGAGGTCATCAACCAATTCTTAAAGCTTTAGCAAAATCATGCAAAGGAAAGTTGAGGAAATGGCCTAAAATGCTACCATTCGCATTATGGGCTGATAGAACAACCCATAGTGCAGTGACAGGATATATGCCAGCTGAACTCATGTATGGACAGCCACCTATTATGCCTATTGAGGAATCCATTGTTACATGGAGTATCTTGCCTTGGGATGAAGGCATGAACAGGGAAGAATTGCTGTCTTTACGCATAAGGCAACTTGAAAGAAGGCCAGAGGATGTTAAAATAGCCATTGAAAGGCTAAAAACAGCAAGATTAAAGAATAAGAAAAGGTTTGATAAGCACCATCGACTCCGTCCAAGAGCTATTCAAGAAAATGATTGGGTTCTTGTTTATGATAGCAGCCTGGATAATCAATATAGTGCTAATAGGAAGTTAGCCAAGCGATGGTTTGGACCATATGTTGTAAAAGTAGTACATAATAATGCTACTTACTCTTTGGCTGAAATGGATGGGACTATGATCAAGATTCCAATAGCTGGGAAACGAATCAAACTCTTCAAATGAAGAGAATCTTCAAGTTATGAACTTAATGACTTAGAAATGAGTCCTCTACTTGAAGACATATAGGAAGAAATAGGCTTAGAGAATGAAGATGAAGAAGAAGACCCTCCTTGACCTGTAATATTATGAAATGGCACATGCCAGAGGATGTGCAGGTTAGGAGGGGGTGAATGTCAAAGAGTTTACTGTCCATGATATAAATCATGGGATTCTTATAATCACAGAAGAGTTTCACTAGAAGTTGTATGAGATATTTGCATACAAAATTCAGGCATTATTATCCAATATCTACCTTAGTTATACAAGTTCTTTTGTATTTAGCATATAATTTTCAGTTATACCATGTACATTTATGAAAAATAAGACTATGGGAACCTATAACTTGGACATCTGGAAGTAATTGATAGTCTGCTAGATAAATCATATTAATTCAGGTACAAAAATATGAACAAAACCCAAAAATGTTGCCAAAAACTGCCAAAAGTCCATTAGGTCCACATGGGACCAAAAGTAACTGACTTAGGTGACCAGCAAGTGACCTAGGCTGGTCAAAAAGTGACCAGGGATGGAGCAAAGAGCAGCCCAGGATTTTCAGCGCTAAATGCGGGCTGCTTTGCCTAAGGGAAACTGGGAGAAAGCTGGAGCTGAGATGCATGGAATGGAGCATGCAAACTGAAGATTAACAGGCCAACAACTGAAGGTATTAACTTGGTGAGAGTTCCACTTCTCTGCCTCTTTGGACTGACGAAAATGCATGCTGAAACTCTCTATAAAAGAGGGCAAAACTGAGAGAAGAGTATTCAGCCTGCTCTTATGCACGACTTCTCTCATCTTCTCTACCTTATTCTTGGTCTAATGAAGCCCGACTTGTGCCCAAGTACTTGAGTGACTTTGGGGCAAGCAAAGGGTGAGGATATTGAAGACTTATGGACTGTTATCGGCTGAAATAACCAGTCATAAACAAGGCAGCCCATATTTTGATCTATTTTTATGAGCAAACATGGGTTTTTTATGGTTGTAATAGAGGAAAATGACCTCTTTTCTTTAGGACATTGTTCATAGATGATCAAGAGTGCTTCCTCTTGAGTTTATGCACTCAATTTGAACTTGATTATGGGCTGAAGTTTTCTGTTTTAAAACAGGACTGAAGCTAAAATTATTCTTTTTCAATCCATTTCATGCATCTTTGGCCCAAATCTTGGATGCATTTGATTCTAGCATCAATATACTTGACCCAAAGGATTGAAATCCATCTTTGTACATGAAATAAATGCCATTAGAGCTTGCATTTGACATTCATAAATGAATTGGAAATCTGAAAATATCCTTTATGAAATGATGTATGTATCCTGAAGCATTTGATGTATTCAAGTTAGTCTTAATTCTTCTGTTCAAGTATGCTAAGGACAAAGTGAGAAGGCTTGTATTCCCCTTTCGTACTTAAATTACTTCTAAACTACGAATCTTATTAAAACCCAATCCATCTTTCCTTTCTGAATCTTGAATCCTAAACTCTTCTTCTGCACTAAAAGCCCCGATGGTAGACCTTCAACTCTTAACGCGACGACAACATGGGGGGTTCGGTCCACCTTCCCGGCGCGGTTAACAACCCCCTTGGTTAGGGTCAAGTGGACAGTCGGGGGTAACTGATGCTGCCTCTCCCTTCAGGCCTTCAACCTGAAGCATTAGATATCTTTTCATCCTTTAATTCTTTGAGCAAACAAAGCAAACAGTGCTCTCTAAACTGTTACAAGCACAATCATTTCCAATGGTCATTATTTTTGGCCAACTGCTAAGGAGTGAATCCTTCTCTCCGAATGCATCCAGCACTCGATCTGGGATCAATTGCGACTTTTCAAGGTCCCCAAGGGTTTTTTTGTTAACCCGTATGTCCTTGGGTTAGGGCCGCACCCTATTAACCCAACTTTAACCAATACCTTAAGTTTTATTAACAGTGAATATGTTACTCCAAATGATTGATTGGTCTTTTGCTTCCAAGCATCCCCTTATCTTGGTTCTTTTCCCAAGAAATGTGCTATGTCAGGAAGATTACTCATCCTCTTGCAAGATAAACTTGTGTAAGAATCTGCCAATCTTATTCCGAGGAATTTGGCCATTCCCTTGTGATCAAATCACAAGATCTTGCGACTCTGCAACTTGTTGCACAAGTGTCGCATCTAATCCAGGGGACTATTTTACCCATTGAACAATGTCTTCTAATCATGGAATCATGAATAGATAGGAAACAGGGTTAGGATGTCTTCATAACAATACGTTCTTGATTGCACTAGGCCGACATTGTCGGTCCTAGGGTTCCAAATTCAAATCGAGTTTCATCCTTTTAGCGAGCGATCCTTAGGGTAAAAACCCTAGTTCATCTTTCACAAGTATGTCCTATTGTCCCTACATTCCATGAATGTGGGCAAGTATTTAGGGTATAAGAGTTTCAGCTTTGGCAATAAGAGCGATTAGGTCACGTCCTCAACGTGCTAAACCCTAGTTAGCACTTTGGGATATGTTGCATCGATTTAACCACTCCTGAGCAAGTCCCCTTGCGGTTTAGGCGCGTAGGGTAAACCAATTTACTTGTCTATTCTTGAAGATATTTACGATACCTTTCTTGTAATCACATGATTCATTTGCCTACGTATGATTAGATTTACAATCGCAAACTTTTCTGGTTAAGATCAAGGCATATGTTAGGTTATGGTATAATTCCTATTGATCCTTTTATAACATGCAATCAAGATTAATGCTACTAAGCTTTAGGATTTTATGTGAACCATGCAGCCTTTTTCTAACTTCTTTTCTAAATGAGATATTCGTACGCTGAATGAGCATTACACAACCTTTCATAACTATTTACGTAGTTGATTGAGATTTAAGCCAATTGACTAGAGTTTAATCTACTTCATGCAGCTCAAGAACCATTTCCATGTCTTGCAAATTCCTACGGATTATTAGCAACCTTCTTTTAATGAATCATTCCGAAGGAAAGATGCCTAATAATGCGACATGCGATTTATTATTTCCATGCATAATCGAAGTGTACAATAATAATTTCGACTTTATAAAGACGATCTTTAGTTGATCTAAATTCGTTACTTTGTAATGCATAAAAACCACTTGCTAGGAATGCATAGAGATCTTATGCTCTTTTTTCATTAGTTTATTTGAAAAATACAAATGACCGGTTCTTTGATCGTAAGCTATTTCCTTTAATCTAGCCAAAGTATTTCAATTGAAAAAGCGCATCCTAATTCCATAAATGATCCATTCACAATTGTAATATTACGACGTGATCAAAATTTAGGAAGAAAACCTGGACTTGTGGTGAAATATCCACATGGATGTTAGGAGATGATCCTCTTGCGGTTGCGCCTTGTGCCTTTTTAGGAGCCATCGCGTATTCAACCTTCTTGCCTTGGCCGCAGACTTATGATCTTGACCCGTCTCCCTCGCATGCAAACTCCCTTTGAGATTCGGTTTCCTTGACCGATTGCACCGTCTTTCGAAATCGAGATTTAGAAGGCGTTGTAGGTTGCCTCCTCGAAGTAGGGAATGGATTTAAAAGACTTGTAATGGAAGGCTTTTAAAAGGAAATGAGGGAAAAAAAACTTTGTGGGGATGCTATGAAAAGGGTCTTGAAAAACCCGGGCTAGGTGACTTTTGGGGAAACCAAGGGCCGAAAGGGTTTAATTTTCGAGGATGCAAGGGGAAGAAAAGCCTAATTCCCGGGGTTATAAGAGACCGCTTGAGAAGGGCAATAGAAAGGGTTTTTAAGGGCCCGCAAGTAAATATGAATTTGAGTGGGGATTTCCCACGGAAAGGGTTTTTAAAACCCGGTTGAAGGTGGGTTTTGGGGGGCAAGGGGGCTTAAACTCCAAGGGAAAAGGGGGTGTAAGGATTGCTCGAGAAGGGCTTATGGAAAACCACGGAAAGGGGGGTTTTAAATGGACCATGGGAAGGTGCTTAAATCCCGAGGGGGGGGTTTACAAAAACCCGCTTGAGAGGCAATAGGAAAGGGGGGTTAGAGAGCCCCCTCCTTAGAAGCTTCCAAGAAGCTTCTAAGGCTTCTGTTACAACACCACGTGGCATGAGGGGAAGGGAATAGGAGCTTGATGGCAGCCCGATCTTCAGGCGGCGGCAGTTGGCGGATCTTCGGCAGACTTCCTCCCTCCTCGGCGCATCACGACTCAGCTTCCCTTCTCACGAGAAATTTCAGCTCCTCCATATTTCTCTCTCTCTCACGTCTGTCAGCCTCCCGGCTCTTCTTTTTTCCTCCCCTCCCCACAGGGGGTTTTTATAGGGTAGGGAGAGGGACCTCCCTCCCCCCCACGCGGCTTAGTGCATGGATATATCCCCCCCCACGACCTCCAGCACTGTGCTTAGTCATCCGTGCTTACTCCCTCTCCTCCAGCACAGCCTTCGGCTGGGAGAAGGAAGGTTAAAATACCAAAAAAAAATTTGCCATATATCCATCAATTATCCTTTTGGCCTCCTATCAAGAGGAGGTTCACATGTGGATAAGTAGTTCTTTTGCTTTTGTCTCATTTATGCCAATGGAGAGTGTACCATTTAAAAACCACACCGTCCATGACCACAATGCTGGCATTGTCATTTGCCCGAGACTTCACACGGCCTCGTAATATTTTCAGTATAAATATTACATTCTCTCCCCCTTGGAGGAATCAAAATGTCCTCATCTCAAGATAAAATGGGGATATTGATGGTTGAGAGTGCTTTCATCTGTCCAAGTGGTATCCTCCTCAGGATAATCTTTTCACAGGGGACGAGGCATTCTCTCAAGGTTTTGGATCTCAGTTGTCTCTCCCTAACATCTAAGATCCTGTCAGGCCATAGTTCAAGGACTCCTTGACTAGGCATTACAACTTGTTGGTCATCAAGTATATGACTAGGATTATGTACATACTTCTTCAATAGGCTGATATGGAATACATTATGAACCCTCAGGTTCTCAAGGAGTTGCGGTCTATAAGCATTAGGTCCTAGGCACTTGAGGATCTTGTAAGGTCCACAATACCTTGGACTTAGCTTCTTGCAATCTCCTAAGGATAGGGAACTCTTCTTTGGGCGTACGCGAATGAAGACCATGTCTCCTTCCTCGAAGATTCTATCTTGATGCTTCAAATCTGCGTATGCCTTCTGTCTATCCTTGGCAGCTTTGATGTCCTGTCTTATTGACTTTACTTGGTCATCCATCTCTTCCAACATCCGCCTTGAAGCATCAACCCTCAAGGTTGGATATGAGAAGTTTAAGGGACTTCGACAGTCATGACCATACAATGCTTGAAAAGGGGTCATCTGAATGCTTTGTTGGTAGGAAGCATTGTAGGCAAATTCAACCAAAGGCAAGTATTGAATCCACCTTTTTAGTTCACAATAGCAGTGTGCCCTTAGCATATCCTCAATGATTTGATTGACTTGCTCCGTTTGGCCATCAGTTTGGGGATGGTAAGCTGTACTAAAACAGAGTTGAGTCCCAATGGCTTCGAAGATAGCTCTCCAGAAGTGTGATGTAAAGAGAGAATCATGATCACTAATGATTCTTCTGGGTAGCCCATGTAGCTTGAAAATCTCCTTGATAAACAACCTTGCAATATCTGAGGCTTCATAGTTTGTCTTTACAGGAATAAGGTGTGCAACATTAGTAAGCATGTCAACCACAACCATGATGGTCTTGTATCCTCTCTGAACTTGGGGCAGGCCAACAACAAAGTCCATACTGATGAATTCCCATTTCATTTGGGGAATGTCGGGTGGTTGTAACTTTCCTGGCATTTTGACATGTTCGGTCTTGATACGTTGACAAGACAAACACTCAGTGACATATTTGAGAACGCCACCTGTAAGCCTCTCCCAATAGTAGCTCCTCCTTACTGCATTGAGAGTCTTGGCATAGCCAGGATGTCCTGAGAAAGGGGAATCATGAGCTTCCCACAATATCTTCAGCTTAAGTGACTGCCTTGCTGGTATACATACTCTCGTTCTATAGTAGACAAGTCCACTATTGATAGAGAATTCAGGATATTTAGCCTGTAGCTTTTGGTCCTGGTCCTTGATAGGAATGTCCCTTAGCATCTTTTGATAGGGTGGATCATGGCATGCTTCCTCTCTAGCTAGCTCAAGTATTGGGTTGTTTGGCATGGACACCTTTGTGGCTAGAGATCTACCTGTTGATGGGTTTTGCAAGATTAGAGAATTAAGGAATGCCTTGCGACTGAGTGCATCGGCAACTACATTCTCCTTTCCAGGTCGGTATTTGATTTCAAAGTCATACTCTTCTAGCACTTCAATCCACCGACGTTGCCTCATGTTGAGCTCGTTCTGGGTAAAGATCCACTTGAGACTTTTATGATCAGTCACTAGTGTAAACTTGTTACCCAACAGGTAGTGTCTCCAAAGCTTTAGGGCATGGATGACAGCTAATAGTTCTAAATCATGGGTAGCATAATTCTTCTCATGGCTCTTCAGTTTCCTTGAAGAGTATGCTATAGGATGACCTTCCTGCATGAGCACACATCCTAAGGCAAGCGTGCTAGCATCAGTTACTACCTCAAACTCCTTACTGAGGTCTGGAAGTGTTAGGATAGGTGTTGATAGCAAACTTTGCTTCAATTTATCAAAGCTAGATTGTTCGGCAGTTGACCATGCAATGGATGTTTGCTTCTTCAGTAGATTCGTCAAAGGTGCTGCAATCAAATCATAGTTTTTGATGAAGACCCTATACCATCCTGTCAATACAAGAAAACTGTGTATTTCCTTGACAATTGTTGGTATTGGCCATTCTAGCATATCTCTGACTTTGGCCGGATCCACTGAGATTCCTTCCGTTGATACGATGAATCCCAGATATTCAATCTGATGCTTGAAGAATGCACATTTCTTCATCTTAGCATACAGCTTGTGTGCTCTCATTGCCTCAAGGACAATCTGAAGTTGGGGTTAATGATCTTCTTTCTGTTTAGAATAGACTAAAGTGTCATCGAAGAAGACGAGCACAAAATCATCAAGATATGGCCTAAAGATATCCTGCATTAACCTGTTGAAGGTGGTAGGCGCATTCGTAAGCCCGAATGACATAACTAGAAACTCAAAGTGTCCATATCTTGTGTTAAAGGCCGTCTTTGGGATATCTTCTTCCTTGATTCTTGTCTGATAGTAACCAGACCTGAGATCAATCTTGGAGAAGATCTTCGCACCTTGAAGACGATCAAGAAGCTCATCTATTCTAGGAATAGGGTACTTGTTCTTGACAGTTGATTGATTCAACCCTCTGTAATCAATACATAGTCGAAGCGTTCCATCTTTCTTTTTCTGGAACAGTACTAGAGCTCCCCATGGTGAACTACTAGGACGAATGTAGCCCTGATCTAGTAGTTACTTAAGTTGTTCCTTCAGCTCAATTGCTTCCGGGATGGACATTCTATAAGGTCTCTTCGCAATTGGCGCAGCTCCTGGCACTAGCTTGATCTCATGATCCACTTCTCTTTGAGGCGGAAGTTCTGTCAACTCTTTAGGAAATACGTCTGCGTATTCCTTTAGCCATGAAGGTCCTTCACTAGACTCCTGCTTCTGATCTAACTTGTTGAGCTTAATCAAGTAGAGAGGTAGTCCCTTTCTGACTCCCTTTATAATCTGAGATGCTTTGGTCAATTGAATTTTTGGCATTCTAGCCTCTCCTTGAGTTGTGACTAAATTCCCTTCAGATTTCCGAAAGGAAATTTGGCCCTTTCCACAATAAATGTGGGCGTCATTAGTTTTAAGCTAATCCATTCCGAGTAGACACTCATGGATACCTAAGTTCATGACTCTGAATTTGACCGAAGTCGTCTTTCCTCCCAGAAAGAATTCCACCTTAGTAGTTTTCCTGGTACAAGTGACCTCATGACTATTTGCT
This sequence comes from Lygodium microphyllum, assembly GCF_053477565.2. Taxonomy (NCBI): domain Eukaryota; kingdom Viridiplantae; phylum Streptophyta; class Polypodiopsida; order Schizaeales; family Lygodiaceae; genus Lygodium; species Lygodium microphyllum. The sequence continues at coordinate 73,325 of NW_028229733.1, read as the reverse complement.
AATTCCACAAGCAAGGTAGGTGCTTCTACTGTGGCTATTCCTAATCTTCTTGCACAGGCTAGTGAGATAAAGGAATGTGTACTGCCACAATCAATCAAGGTCTTGAAACCTTTACCTTGATAGTTCGACGGTGTCTGAATCACCGAGAACTGGCAATTCGAGCCTTTCTTGTGTAGAGCGGCATGGACTGTCACCCTTTCAAACTCTGCTTCCATGGTCGGATCTTCTTCTTCACACATTTCCCTGTTGGCAACACAGGCGGTTCTTCCTCTGCCTCGGGTAGTGGCTCCCTGGCCATGGCCAGTTCCTTGGAAAGGTGTTTGGTGATGTCCTCCTCCAAGCTTGGGACATTGCCTCTTGAAATGACCGGGGTCATTGTAGTGGAAACATCGGAGCTTTTGGCCATTGCTTTGAGTAGGGACAAAGTTGTTGACACTATTAGTCCTTGCTTTCTTTTTTTGACCCCGATTCTGACCTTGAACTCTCTTCATTTGAGACCTATATGCTCCTTTGTTCGGGTCATTATAAGACTAAGTTTTTTTACCTCTTGGTCTAGCCTGCACCTCTTGAATTAAAGGCGCAGCTCGAATGAGTGCGTCCTGAAGATCTGATGGGCATATAGATTCGAGACGGGTATTCACTGCTGGGTTTAAACCAACACAAAATTTTGACACCTGTTGTGTCATGTCCATCTGTAGCGCATACTTAAGAAGTGACACGAATCTAGAGTACTATGCGTCAAGAGTGAGTCCCAGCTGTTTCAGCTCGTAGAACTCATTCATTTTTTGCGTGCGATATGCAGGTGGTAAGTATCTTCCTTGCACAGCTTTCTTCAGCTTCTCCCAGGTAACGGATCCTTCCACGATCCCTTGATCTCTGTACCATTGTTTTCACCAAAGCCTGGCTTCGTCGGTGAGCTTCAGCTTGGCGAGCATAGCCTGGTTGGAGGGTGCAATACCGGCTGCTTCAAAGTAATCCTCCATGGATTCAATCCAAATTTCAGCATCCCCTTGGACGGACCTGCCTTTCCCGTCAAAGTTAGGCGGCTTAATCTGCTTGAGAAGAAACTTCTTCTTCTGGATTACGGCAGTACTTGATGTAGGAGGCGAACTGGGAGTCTGCTAGGGTTATGCCTGGATAAAGGTTTCTTAACGTTATTACTCGTTAATCATTATGATTTATATTTCATCTCCATTTCAACTACTATCAACCAAGAATCCTAGTCACTTAACTTTTTATCAATTCTCATCGACAAAACAGACATTGATAAAAAGAAGTCTTATTGCATTCATATGGGCATAGCCGTTTTTGGAGTACAACATTTCCAGAGATGATAGAGCAACTGTTTACATTTAGTTTGGGAAGAATAATGTTGTATTACATTTATCTACGAACACCATATTGGGGAATATGGGAATTTCCCATAAGTTTGGGACACGTGGTCAAATCTTTGGATTTGTCATAACTTGAACACTATAACTCCAAATCAAGTGCTCTATAGCTCAATAGATTCCATTTTTCAAGCGCTTTCCAATGATAGGTCACATCATATGGTTTTGAGAAACTTATGGGCATGTTATCCAGGTGCCACCTTTTTAGTATTCTAAAAATGGGAATTGGGAGATTCCCAAACTCACTAATATTGTGTTTATGGGAACTGGGTAATAGTATGGTTTCGGGTCATGGATTTTCAGGAATCGGTAAGTCATTGGAAGATGAGGGTATCCTTTCCTTTGGAACCCATTCTTCTCATAGCGCCCCAACACCTTGATCCTGTCGACGGGGATTAGACAGGGATTAGACAGGTCACTTCCTCATAGACATATGAGTTCAGCTCAACCCTCCGACCTCGAATATGTAGAGTTGAGTTTACGTGAGCCTCCACAAAAATGAACAGCTTCACGATTTTTAGGTCTTCCAACCACTTGATCCTCTTTAGGTTGGTTTGAAGGTATGCAAACCGGTGGGCAGCTATATAGTAGATTCCTGAGGCACCCGTCCATCTTCATTCCACATACAAAGGCGAGGGATTATAAATATGCTCTAAGATGTTCATCATCTCAACCCTTTGTCGATAATCTGGGGAATGCATCGCGGTCATAAACATGACTCGGAATACTAAGAACCTGTTCCATGCTTCATAATTCTGCAAGACAGCATTGAAAGTAAGGAAATGTTCGGAACAGCAACATTTGCTTTACTTGTTTATATTAAGATTTCATAAAAACAAATCCTTTGTTGGTTTGCTCTGATACCAACTGTAATGTGTCCACCTGTTCTCTTCAGGACACGTCTTAGCAGCCCATTGGAAAGGAGATCTAGAAAGCTCTGCCCAGCACTCCTAGCACTCCCATGGTTTGCGATCCAGGACTTTTCGCATCTGCCACGTAGCGGAAGTATTCTGGCTGTTCCCACTTAGGACCGACCTGAATCACGGTTTCCCCTAATGGTCATTTCCTAAACAGCAAGTAGCGTCGAACCCCGAGCGAATTACTTTATGCAAAATTGCCAGGGCCGAAGCAGATTCACGCTGCACTTGGTTCAAGGAGAATGGGAAAAAAGACGGATGCAAGGCTCGACCTCTCTGCCATAAGGCATAGTCCCATTCCATTCCCCTAAAACAGCGTAAACCTAGATTATTGTAACTTAGACTCTAGGTCAGCGCCCTTGCTGTTCGTATCCTTTGAAATGATCTTCTTGCTGTCCATCATAATTGAGAAAAGTTCCCGGCCGACCGGGACCACCCATCTGTAGGACGGACCCATGGCCACATCCACCGCACTTTTCTCAGGTTGTTTTAGTTATTAAATTACCTAGCACATTTAGTTGGACATGCATCAATCAACTTTCTTAATTAGTCCATTAGGCACTGGTTTCTTCACGTAATCATAGCACTTGACATAGAAAAGCAATGTCAAACAAGTTCCTTGTCAACAGCTTATCATATTATCTTTGAAATACATTTATAAAGTCCAGCCTGTAGGCTTATCCATAATCTGCCCAAAGGCTATCTAACAATCCACAGGGATTACCAATCCAAGATTCCACCCATAGACTAGTATGCGGGCCTCGAGATCCAATCCCGAGTCACATTGGCCTCTTGTGCAGGGCCCGGAAGGCGAGGGATTTACGGCCAGAGCCCCCGTGGGCACCCAAGCGTCCTCCTGCTCCAAGTAGTGCTCAACGAAGAGACCTCTCGTGACGGGTTCGGTCCACCTTCCCGGTGCGTTTAACAACCCCCTTGATTAGGGTCAGATAGGCAATCGAGGGTAACTGAGGCTGCCTCTCCCTTCAGGCCTTCAACCTGAAGCATTAGATATCTTTTCGTCCTTTAATTCCTTGAGCAAACAAAGCAAACAATGCTCTCTACAACTGTTACTAGCACAATCATTTCCAGTTGTCGTTATTTGGCCAACTGCTAAGGAGTGAATCCTTCTTTCCAAATGCATCCAGCACTCGATCCGGGATCAATTGCAACTTGGCAAGATCCCCTAAGGGTTTGTTTGTTAACCCCTATATCCTTGGGTTAGGGTCGTACCCAACTTAACCAATACCTTAAATTCTATTAACAGTAAGCATGTTGCTCAAATTATTGATTGGTCTTTTGCTTCCCAAGCAATTATCCAATTTCTTTATCTTGATCACTTTTTCCAAGAAAGGTGCTATATTAGGACGACTACTCATCCTCTTGCAAGATAAACTTGCGCAAGAATCTGCCAATCTCATTCCGAGGAATTGGTCATTCCCTTGTGATCAAATCACAAGATCATGCGACTCTGTAACTTGTTGCACAAGTGTCGCCTCTAATCCATGGGACTATTTTTCCCATCGAATGGCATCTTCTAATCACGAAATCATGATTAGATAGGAAACAGGGTTAGGGTGTCTTCATAACAATCCGTTCCTGATTGCACTAGGCCAACATTGTCGGTCCTAAGGTTCCAAATTCAAATCGAGTTTCATCCTTTTAGCGAGCGATCCTTAGGGTAAAAACCCTAGATCGTCTCTCGCAAGTACATCCTATTGTCCCTACATTCCGTGAATGTGATCAAGTCTTTAGGGTATAAGAGTTTTAGCTTTGGCAATAAGAGCGATTAGATCACGTCCTCAACGTGCTAAATCCCAGTTAGCACTTCGGATATGTTGCCTCGGTTTAACCATTCCTAAACGAGTCCCTCGCGGTTTAGGTGTTTAGGTTAAACCAATTTACTTGTCTATTCTTGAAGATATTTATGATACCATTTTCGTAACCACATGATTCTTTGCCTAACTTTTCTAGTTAAGATCAAAGCGTAAGTTAAGTTATGGCATAATTCCTATTGATCCTTCTATAACATGCAATCAAGATTCATGCTACTAAGTTTTAGGGTTTTATGTTTGAACCATGCAGCCTTTTTCTAACTTCTTTTCTAAATGAGATATTCATACGCTGAATGAGCATTACACAACCTTTCATAACTATTTACGTAGTTGATTGTTATGTCAATTTCCTAGAGATTAATCTACTTCATGCAGCTCAAGAACCATTTCCATGCCTTGCAAATTCCTATGGATTATTAGCAACCTTCTTTTAATGAATCATTTTGAAGGAAAGATGCCTAATAATGCGACATGCCATTTATTCCTTCCATGCATGATCGAAGTGTACTACCATAATTTCGATTTGTAGAGATGGGTATTAGTTTATCTAAATTCGTTACTTTGCAATGCATAAAAACCACTTGCTATAGAGATCTTATGCTCTTTTTTTACATTCGTTTATTTGAAAAAAAATACAAATGACCGATTCCTTGATCATAAGCTATTTCCTTTAATTTAGCCAAATTATTTCAATCGAAAAAGTGCATTCTATTTCCTAAAATGATCCATGCATAATTGAAATATTACGACGTAAATTAAAATTTAGGAAGAAAACTTGGACTTGTGGTGAAATGTCCACATGGATGTTAGGAGATGATCCTCGTGCGGTTGCGCCTTGTGCCTTTTTAGGAGCCATCGCGTATTCAACCTTCTCGCCTTGGCCGCAGATTTATGTTCTTGGGCCGACTCCTTTGCACGCGAAACTCCCTTTGTGATTCGGCTTCCTTGATTGATTTCACCGTCTTTCAGAATCGAGCTTTAGAAGATCTTAAAGCTGCCTCCTCGAAGTAGGGAATGGATTTAAAAGACTTGAAATGGAAGGTTTTTAAAAGGAAACCGGGGTTGTAAAAAGGCTTTGTGGAATTGCTAGGGAAAGGCCTTCAAAACCCGGCTAGTGGGCTTATGGGGGATGCAAGGGGAAAAATGTTAATTTCTGAGGATGCAAGGGAAAGGCCTTAATTCCGAGGGTGTAAAGACTACTTTGTAGGGCCAATGAAAAAGGGGTTTTAATCTTGGCTATTGCAGATCCACAAAAAGGGGAAAAGAGAACCCGGCTATGGTGTGTTTTGGGGAAACCAAGGGCCGAAAGGGTTTAATTTTCGGGGGATATAAGGGGAGAAAAATGGCTTAAACTCCAAGGGAAAATGGGTGTAAAATATCGCTTTGGGAAGGCAAATAAAAGGGGATTTTAAAAGCTCCCGGGGTTAAATGGCAATAGGAAAGGGGGTTAGGTGAAAATTGCAAGGGAATGGATGCTAAAATCCCGGGGGGAGGGGGGGTTTATAAAACCCACTTGAAAAGGCTTGTGGAAGCCCACAAGAAGGGGGGCTTCCTAAGGGGACTTTAGAAGCTTCCCAAGAAGCTTCTAAAGCTTCTAGGGTGTCGTGGAGACCATCGTGGACGAAGAGGGAGGCTCAATACCTGGAATGGCGGCGTCGCTAGTAATCGGTAGCAGTTCGGTTGGCAGTTGATGGCGACATTCAGCTTGACTGGCGGCTTCTCTCTTCCTCACGGTGCAGTCACAATAGCTTCCTCCTCCCTCTTCACAACGTTGTGCTCTTCTTTCTCTCTTGCGGCCTATAGCATTACCCTCCTCTCTCCTTTCTCCCCTTGCACAGGGGGTTTTTTTATAGGCTAGGGAGAGGGATCTCCCTCATGCCCCACGCGGCCTGTTGCATGGGCATTAACCCCCCCATGGCTCCAGCTAGATGCTTAGTCATAAGCACCTCTCTCCCTCTCCTCCAGCACGACTGTCGACTGGGGGAAAGAGGGGATAATTTTTTTTTTTGCCATAATTCCAATATAACAATTTCATCTTGATCTCCTTCCAAGAGGGGGTTCACACGAGCATAAGCGGGTTTCATTGACTTTGGTCTCGTTCATGCCGATAGAGATTATACAATCGCACCGTCCGTTTATTCTCATAGATAAAACAGATATTGATAAAAAGAAGTCTTATTCCATTTATATGGGTCTAGCCCTTTTGGAGTACAACATTTCCAGAGATGATAGAGTAACTCTTACATTTATTTCAGGGAGAATAATGGTTGTATTACATTTATCTACGGGAACAGGATAATAGTATGGTATTGGGTCATGGATCTTCAGGAATCGGTAAGTCATCGAAAGAGTAGGGTATCCTTTCCTCTGGAACCCATTCTTCTCATAGCGCCCCAACACCTTGATCCTGTCGGAGGGGATTACATGGGTCACTTCCTCATATACATATGAGTTCAGCTCAACCCTCTGACCTCGAATATGTAAAGTTGAGTTTACGTGAGCCTCCACAAAAATGAACAGCTTCAAGATCTTCAGATCTTCCAACCACTTGATCCTCTTTAGGTTGGTTGGAAGGTATGCAAATCGGTGGGCAGCTATATAGTAGATTCCTGAGTCACCCATCCATCTTCGTTCCACGTACAAAGGCGATGGATTATAAATACGATCTAGGATGTTCATCATCTCCACCCTTTGTCGATAATCCAGGGAATGTATCGCGGTCATAAACATGACTCGGAACACTAAGAATTTGTTTCATGCTTCATAATTTTGCAAGACAACATTGAAAGTAAGGAAATGTTCGAAACAACAACATTTGCATTACTTTTTCTTATTGAGATTTCTTAAAAACAAATCCTTCGTTGGTTCGCTCTGATACCAACTGTAACGTGTCCACCTGTCTCTTCAGGACACGTCTTAGCAGTCCATCGAAAAGGATGTCTAGAAAGCTCCGCCCGGCACTCCCATGGAATGTCACGAGGTTTTTGATCTAGGTCTTTCCGCGTCTGCCACGTAGTAGCAGAAGTATTATGGCCGTTTCCACTTAGGACCGACCTGAATCAGGGTTTTCCCTAATGGTCATTTCCTAAACGGCAACTAGCATCGAACTCCGAGCGAACTACTTTACGCAGAAACGCCCGGGCCGAAGCGGATTTACGCTGCACTTGGTTCAAAGAGAATGGGAAACGAGAGGGATGCAAAACTCGATCTCTCTGCCATAAGGCATAGCCCCATTCCGTTCCCCTAAAACAGCGTAAATCGGGATTATTATAACTTAGACTCTAGGTTAGTTCCCTTGCTGTTCGTGTCCTTTGAAACGATCTTCTTGCTGTCATTTATGATTGAGAAAAGTTCCCGGCCAACTGGGACCACCCATCCGTAGGACAGACCCGTGGCCACATCCACCACACTTTCCTCAGGTTGTTTTAGTTATCTAATTACCTATCACATTTAGTTGGACATGCATCAATCAGTTTCCTTAATTAGCCCGTTAAGCACTGGTTCCTTCACGTAATCATAGCACTTGTATAGAAAAGCAATGTCAAAAAAGTTCCTTTTCAACAGCTTATCATATTTATCTTTGAAATACATTTATAAAGTCCAGTCCATAGGCTTATCCATAATCCACCCAAAGGCTATCCAACAATCCACAGGGATTACTAATCCAAGATTCCGCCCGTAGACTAGTATGCGGGCCTGGAGATCCAATCCCGAGTCACGTTGGCCTCTTGTGCAGGGCTCGGAAGACAAGGTATTTACAGCCAGAGCCCCCCTGGCACCCAAGTGTCCTCTTGCTCCAAGTAGCGCTCAACGGTGAGACCTCACGCGGCGGGTTCGGTTGTCCTTCCCGGCGCAGTTAATAACCCCCTTGGTTAGGGTCAGGTAGATAGTCGGGGGTAACTGAGGCTGCCTCTCCCTTCAGGCCTTCAACCTGAAGCATTAGATATATTTTCATCCTTTATTTCTTTGAGCAAACAAAGCAAACAATTCTCTCTAAACTATTATAAGCACAATCATTTCCAGTGGTCGTTATTTTTAGCCAACTGCTAAGGAGTGAATCCTTCTCTCCGAATGCGTCTAGCACTCGATCCAGGATCAATTGTGACTTGGCAAGATCCCCAAGGATTTATTTGTTAACCCGTATGTCCTTGGGTTAGGGCCGCACCCTATTAACTCAACTTTAACCAATACCTTAAGTTCTATTAACAGTGAATATGTTACTCCAAATTATTGATTGGTCTTTTGCTTCCAAGCATCCCCTTATCTTGGTTCTTTTCCCACGAAAGGTGCTATGTCAGGAAGACTACTCATCCTCTTGCAAGATAAACTTGCACAAGAATCTGCCAATCTTATTCCGAGGAATTCTGCCATTCCCTTGTGATCAAATCACAAGATCTTGTGACTCTGCAACTTGTTGCACAAGTGTCGCATCTAATCCATAGGACTATTTTACCCATCGAACAACGTCTTCTAATCATGGAATCATGAATAGATAGGAAACAGGGTTAGGATGTCTTCATAACAATCTGTTCCTGATTGCACTAGGCTGACATTGTCAGTCCTAGGGTTCCAAATTCAAATCGAGTTTCATCCTTTTAGCGAGCGATCCTTAGGGTAAAAACCCTAGTTCGTCTTTCGCAAGTATGTCCTATTGTCCCTACATTCCGTGAATGTGGGCAAGTCTTTAGGGTATAAGAGTTTCAGCTTTGGCAATAAGAGCGATTAGATCACGTCCTCAACATGCTAAACCATAGTTAGCACTTTGGGATATGTTGAATCGATTTAACCACTCCTAAGCGAGTCCCCTCATGGTTTAGGTGCCTAGGGTAAACCAGTTTACTTGTCTATTCTTGAAGATATTTACGATATCTTTATTGTAATCACATGATTAATTTGCCTACGTATGATTAGATTTACAATCCCCAACTTTTCTGGTTAAGATCAAGGCATATGTTAGGTTATGGCATAGTTCCTATTGATCCTTAGTGAGACATCATCCAATGATGAATCTAGAGAGGGGTCCACTACAGAGGATATTTATCAGATAACTCTAAATGAGCCGATAGAGCCGCAAGATAGGATAAGAGACGCGTATGTGATTGAGTTGGACCTTGGCACGTCGAATGATTCGCGGCCAATTAAATTAGGTTCCATGCTCAGTTCAGCAGAAAGGGAGGACTATGTGTCCTTGATCCAAGAATTCCGCGATATCTTTGCTTGGAGTTAGAGCTGAGAGGCATTCCTCCCAGTCTGGCTGTTCATACTATTCCTATAAAAGACGGCAGTCGTCCTGTATGTTAGAAAGTAAGGTGTATGCCTTTTGAATTGAGGGACGGGCTATTTGAGGAGTTACAGAAGTTAAGGAAAGCTGGTTTAATCTTCCCTGTACAGCACATAGAATGGTGTTCACCAGTGGTTATCAGGAAGAAGAAAAACAACCAGATCCGACTATGTGTAGATTTTAGAGAGCTGAATAAGCAGACCGTTAAGGATTACCACCCGTTGCCATTTATTGACCAAATTTTTGATCAATTAGCAGGTAGGAAAATATATTCGTTTATGGATTTCTTTGCAGGATACAACCAGATGGCAATTGCAGAAGAGGACAAGTTGAAAACAACTTTCATTACTGTCTTTGGTACTTTTGCGTACCATGTGATGGCCTTTGGTTTGTGCAATGCACCTAGATCATGGCAAAGAACAGCAGACAAGACCTTTGGTGACATTTTCCCAGATGAGTTGAAAGTATTTATCGATGACCTGGGGGCAGTCACTGTAAGGGAAAGGATGTTGATTATTTTAAGAAAGTGCTTTGAGCGCTGTAGACAATTTTGTATCGCTCTTAACCCACGGAAGTGTGTCTTTGGAGTGCCTTATGGGCTATTGCTAGGCCATGTGGTCAGTTCAGTAGGGATCGCAACAACTAACCTTGAAAAGATCAAGGTTATAGTCGCTATGAGCCCACCATGCACTCCGAAAGAGGTACATAGCTTTCTGTCTCATCGATAGGGTACTATCGGAGGTTTATAAATGCCTTGGCAGAAAGGACGTTGCCACTAACGAACTTATTATCCTTTAGTTGTCTATTTGTATGGAGCGACCCTTGTAAGGTAGCTTTCAAGGATGTGAAACAGGAGCTAGTAAAAGCACCAGTTTTAAAAGCACCTAAAAGAGGTGAGGTATTTTACATATTTTCAGCAGCCACCATGCATAGTATCAGCTGGTGCTGTTTAGCCCAAATCTGGGAGGAAAAGTGGTATTATCCGATAGCCTTTGCTAGTCGAAAATTGGGCATATTAGAAATTAACTACACCTACATGGAGAAGTTGTGCCTTGCGATGGTCTTTGCGACTAGAAAATTTAGGCACTACATCCTCTATGAGAAGGTAGTTTTCTATACGAAGGCGGAAGGGCTTAGATTGCTTATGAACAAGCTACAGCCGCCTGATCATTTAGCAAAGTGGTTAATCACTTTGCAGGAGTTCGATTATGAGATTAAGAGTAAGCCACCGAGGTTGCAGGGTATTGTGGAATGCCTTGTGGATTTTGGGGAGCCGAAAGAGACTTTGGCTGAAAGAAGTGATATTGAAGAAATGTTTAAAATTGATAGAGCTTCTATCCCATCTTGGTATGCCGTTATTACGCATTATCTATCAATGGGAGAGACTGGAACTGGTTTATCAAATTCAGAAAAGAGGAAAATTAGACAACAGGCTTTGAAGTTTTCCTTGATCGCAGGAACACTATATTAGCAAGGTGTTGATGATATCTATCGCCGATGTGTGATGCCTGACAAGGTTCCTTTCATCCTGAATGAGTGCCATGACTCTGCATGTGGAGGGCACTTCGCTGGACGGTTGACGGCGTAGAAAGCTTTAAGAGCTGGATATTGGTGGCCGTCCATCTTCCAAGATGCCTTTGAGTATGTTAAGAGATGTGATACCTGTCAAAGACATGACAACAGAGAGAATAGGAAACGCCCATTTACGCCTATCATGGCTATCCTTCCATTTGAGAAGTAGGGCATTGACTTTGTGGGTCCTATCACCCCGTCATCTACTACTCAGAAGAGGTACATTATAGTAGCAACTGATTATTTTACAAAATGGTCAGAAGCACAGGTGACGAGGCAGGACAATGCAAAAGAGACTGCAAGTTTTCTTTTAGAGCAGATTATCTGCCGTTTCGGTCCACCGAAGGAACTAGTGTCGGACCGTGGAACCCATTTTTTGAATAAAGTGATCAAAAGCCTGATTGAAGCTTGGCAAATCAAGCATAATAAAACGACCCCCTATAATCCACAAGCAAACGGGCAAGTCGAAAGTACTAATAAGCAGCTTGTGGGTATCTTGTCTAAAATAGTCTCGGAGAAGAAACGAGACTGGGACAGGAAGTTGTATGTGGCAGTATGGGCGTACAACACAACGTTCAAGCGAGCTACTGGCCATACTCCATTTAAATTAGTTTATGGGGAAGAGTGTGTGTTACCCCTCGAAATTGAGTTGCCAACCATACGGTTTGCAATTAACCACTCTTTGGGAGATGAGGATGCACTCTTTGAGCGTTTCACGACCATAGCCCACCTGGATGAACTGAAGTTGCAGAGCTTATTACACTAGGAGGTGGCTAAATGTCAGATGAAGCAGTTGCAAGACCTTAAAGCGAAGAAGTATACCTTTAAAAAATGGCAATTAGTTCTGTATTATGATGCCCGTAGGGAGCTGTTTCCAGGGAAGCTGGAACCTAGATGGGATGGCCCCCACAAGATTGTCAGAATAGGGAAAAATAGGTCTACAGCTCTACTAGCTGATCTGCAAGGAGTAGAATTTAAAAATAAGGTTAATCTCAATAAGATTAAACCTTATTATTTCTAAGTATACTCACACGGAGAAATGCATTGCAGGTCCATGCTGGGGCTGATTTGAGGCCTGCAAAAGAGCTTAAAGCTGGTTGATGGGGCAGTTAATTCCTTATTTGGAGCACCCATATCTGGAGCAGAGATACCATCAGAGGAAACTCATCTGGTGGAGCAAAGGATACAAAGTGATTGAGCAAGAAGACGGAACCTTTGTGTGGGAGATCAAAGTCTTCTGCCATCACTGCTTACGAATGTTGACAAGTATACCTGTTGAGTTTAATGAAGAAGGTGGGATGGAGCCGTTAGTTCATCCTCTAAACATGTTAAATTTTGATTATCACAATTACGAATAGAGGAGTTCGTGATGGCAGGCTGTGTAAACCCGTTGTGGACGTACACATTATATTTTGATGGAGCGTCCAGGGGCCCTAATAAAAAAGGGAGTGTTGGAGTAGTAATCCGAGATCCCCGACGTAGAGTTACGATGAAGTTAGCTGCTTATCTCGAGGTAGGATTCACTAACAACATGGCGGAGTATAAAGCCTTGATTATGGGACTACATATTGCCAAGCAAGGTGGTATTTAGCGGTTGTTAGTAAAAGGGGATTCCCAGTTGATCTTGAATCAGTTAGATGGGACCTACACAGTGCGGAATCCCATCCTTTGTATGTATCATCCTACTTGAGGAGTTTGAGAGAGTGTTGCTTCAGCTGATTCCACGTTACTGGAATCAGTTTGCGGTTTCACGGGCAAATCTTGCTTATGAAGAAGACATTTTCTTCAACTATGGTCCTAGTTTGGATATTGCTATCAATAATGAGATAGGACCCGATCGCTTGTGGGGAATGTTAGCAGAGCATGCAATATATGGCAGGCAATGGTTGATATGGGTGATGCAAAGAGTAGCTGAGTCCAATCTACCCTTGTTATCCTGGACCCATAGGTTGATTAGGAAACATGTTATGCATACGCCTCTTGCTATATATGCAGGAGGGATGGGTCATAATCTTATGCATTTAGCTTAGGGATGTGAGTCCTATTTTTCCTCCTTGGAAAAATAGGACTTGGAAAGGAGCATATTATTGTATATCTGTACTATTTCGGAGAGGGATGTGTAGGTGCTATTTTATTTGATCTCGTTAGGCCAAGAGGGCCAGTTTTGCGAGGTTTTAAATGTTTTATTTCGTCAGGCAAAGAGGGCGGATCAGTTTTATAGTGAAATGTTTTATTTTCGTTAGGCCAAGAGGGCTAGTTGTCTGTTTAGTACAGGTGCGGTTAATGGTTTCTTGTTTTAGTTCTGAGCTAGACAGGTTCAAGGAAGAGCTTGGAAGGAGCCTATGTCGCGTGGAAGCTTCTCGTGGCCCTATCCAGGTGATATCTCTCCTTTACGAGTACTGCGTTTTTATGCTATATGTGTCTGTGTACTTGTAGGGGATTTTCTATTCTTGTTGTGGACCGATGTCCAAGGCATGAAGTCCCAGGTTTAGGTTAGGTATGTCTGAGGGAGGTCTGAGTAGTCGTTGCCTCCTGTAAAGACATTGCCAGGCATCGAAAGACTTGTTTTAGAAGGCAGTTCTAGTGACCCTGTTCTGCTAGCCTGCAAGGAAGCCGTTCTAGGAGTTCTTGTTAGTTGTGAGGCCATTAGAGAAGCCTGCCGAAGAAAAATGAAGATGATAAAGAGGAAAAAAAACCCTGAATATCTCAAAGACAATAAATATATACAAAGGTGTGTAAAAAGGGGTTCTAACCCCTATAAAAATAGACAAGAAAAGAAAGGAAAATTTATAAGCAGTTGATCATCGCCTTGCGGAGGCCTTGTAGGTTCCTGGGGATGAGTCAGACCCGGGGCCGATGCCTTGTCTTCCTAGGGATGGCATCTTGCTGGAAAAAGAAAAAGTAAGGAAGGTTGGAGTGAAAATAAAAGTGAGCATCAGAAAAGGATTAAGTGTCGCCTTGCGAGGCTTGGTAGGTTCTTGTGTACCAAGACAAGACCTGAGGCCGATGCCCTGTTCTCCTTGGGTCACTATGCTTAGCTCCCTCCTTTTTACATGCTCGAGTATGGAAGAATAAAAAACCTAAAAGAAGAAATATGCTAAAAGAAAATACTTCTTGATCAGGCTATAGGAGTCCTCGCCTAGTAGGAGCTCCTGGTTGTGTTGTCCTTAGTTAGGTAGGCAGTATAGACCACCACTTAGGGTGACCTCTTGGATAGTTCTTTTTAGTTTGGCCGTGTTGGAGCAGTCGCTTAGTAACTAGCTTCGGCCCTTCTATCGGATTATCCTAAGCCTACTCCTTGTGGATTTCATGTCTTGGTTTTGTCAGGGGGTAGGGTGAGCATTGTGCTGTGTTTTAATATGTATCTATTTTGTATCAGCTTGATGCTTCCTTTGGTTGTTTTGTGCAGATCTATTATGGGATTCGACGGGCTGAGTTACCCTATCCCGTGGTTGCCAATGAGAGCAGAGTTTTGAGCCTGGGATGTACCTAAAATTTGCCAAAAAATCTGAAATTTAAGGGAAAAATATTTAACATCGAAGGCGGTGGTTGCAGCTAGGACGATTTTAAGAACCAAGTGAAAGACGGCTTTTAAAAGGCGCCCGAGCGACACTTGTGGATTTTTGATAATTTTCTAGCTGCCGTGCGGGATGTCAAGAGCTGCCAGTCAGTGCAGGATGTCAAGATGGACGCGCAGGATTTTTCAGAGCTCAAAACGAAGTCCGGACAAGAAAGGGGCCACAATTTGGCCAAGATACGAAAAGGTGGACAACTTTGAGAACCAAAGGGGGGGTGCCCTTTGGGACATTTGACCTCCCCTCTAATTTTTTGATGAAGAGGCATGAAAAAATGTGGGATATGGCGGCATCTTCACGAACAGAATGGCTCCCTTTTTTTTCGCTCCTCCCCTCCCACATCAAGCATGGAGGCTGAATACAATCTATCTAATCGATGATACCCGGCAACTTCTCCCTCTTGGCTGATGATATCGCCGGTCTTCACGTGAGGAATGGCTGTGTGGATGAAGAGAACAGATTCTAGTCTTTCTCTCTCCTCCCTCTCTCTCTTCTCTATGGGTTGTTTATGTGTACCATCTTGAATGAAGAATCCGAGAAGGATAATGAAGGAAATGGTGATGGAAATTGATGGAGATGCTGAAGATTGAAGTGCAGCATTGGATTGAGAGCAATGGAGGCTCTGTCTGCTGGTTATACAGTCATTCAAGGTGTCTTGGGTTATGTAAAAACACGGTATGACCATTTTTATGAAGAAAATGAAGGATTTTTTATAGTTTATGATGATAATTATGTTCTTATTGGATGAAAATTTGTTTGTGTGCTGGTTGCATTATGAGTAATTGATGTTTATCAGAAAATTTTGGTTTTGCAATGATTTACATGCTTTATTTAATTCTCATAAACCTGAAATGCGGTTTTTAAGTTGCAAAATGGTAGTTTTTCCGTTTCGGGTGGGGGAAAAGTGTTCCCATGGGGGAAATATGGAAGATAAATTGAATGGTAGTATGATGAAGTGATTGGAACAAGAAAAACTAGAAAATAGCATATTTTATTGCCAAATAAATCAAGAAAATGGGAAAAATAAGGGGAAAAATAGAAATACGTCTTGGAAAACTAAGAAAAAATATAAGGATTGTTTGTGGATGTGTGGTAGTGGTAAAGCATGAGGTTTAGCCTCAGTTTGCCCTATCTCTTTGTCAAAGTTTGTGATTTACCGCTTTTTATACATCAAAACATGACAAGATGAACCTCTACACCTGTGCAACGAAAGCAATACCTAAACATAGGGGGTTGGGAGGTTTGAATGGTGTGATTTGTGTGCTTTTCTGATGTATTTCATGGCATAGAGTCCGTGTTATTTTGATTAAGAGGATAGTAGGACGAGTGTGGTCTCAGTGCTATCCTTTCATCGCCACAACGCATTCGTGAATAAGCATTGAAAGCCTAGTTTTGCAAACATGTTTCTGATTTAAAATTATGTTTGAGCACTTTAGGATCATTCACTTTGCATGTGCATGAAACCATGGTATCAAAATAAAAGGACTGGATGCATAGCACCTGTTTTCAATGACAATGACCCACGTTGAGTGAGGAAAGGCATCCTAAGCCGTAGGATAGACGTTGGTTTCTTGGGGGATTATTTGGTAAGGACACATGGTATCTCCTGGATTACTTTCGAAATGAAAGAGTGGAGTTTGTTTGTTTGTTTTATATGTGAGCAATGCATCAAGGGGCCAATCCTTGCGATGTAGAAGAGCTGCAGTGGGGCCGTGGTGTTTCCACCGACGAGAGGCTACCTCCCATGTATGTGATTATCGTGGTATTTATTGCCAATATGTATGGGTTCATCTCTGAGGAGCTTATAGAAAGGGAAACGTTGGACTACAAAACTATAAAACTATAAACACATAAATTAGGCTTTAGGGCAGTTTGTCCTTTAGCAGTAGATTGATGCTCCTGGTCCGCGAGGCCGTGAGGGTGTGTTTGTATGTTATGAGCATGAGGTCCGGCTAGTGCCATAGCCAGTGCCGGCCCATTTGAGGTCCCATCAATAGTTTTTGTTTAAAAAGTTTTGATTTATAGGGGGCACCTATCAATTGTCTAGATGGGTAGGGAAAGAGAGTCAATATAAAGTATATGTTAAAATTTTAATTATTTTTAGGGGGGAAAGAAATTTGTCGATATGATGTGGGGTGGGGTTGGGGTGGGATATGGTGGTAGGATGGCAAGCTTGAGCGGATGAAGAGGTGGGTTGGTTTTTTTAACAATTGTAATGAATGGGGCGGGTCAGATGGTAGTAGCCTAAATAGACCACCCCTCCTCCATTTCATTTTCTTTTCCTCCTTTTCATAATCTCCTTTCCCTAAGGTTTTTAAAACCTTAAATTTGTATCCTAATCCTCTTGTTCTCACATACTCAAGAGATAAGAGGTGAATGTATTGAGAAATAAGACATATGTTAAGCTTATATACTATGCCACATAAATAAAAGAGGGGCTATGTGTAAAGAGATTTGAGGGCCAAAATGTATCTATCACTTTAGTGAGATACTTAATAAGTATCTTATTGAATGGTAGAGAAGAATGAAGAAGAAGAAGAAGGAGAAGGAGATTGCTTGAGTCTCCATATCTTATGCCATTCTCTATTTCATTGCACATCCATATCAATTCTTTTCAGTTGGTATGAGAGCGGGAGTGTAGGATTAAAGGATCATATCAAGGAGCATGATGAATTGAGGTCTATGTTGAATTCAAAGCTTGATGTCTGCCATTAAGTCAATTACAAATCCTCTTCTAATCCACCCAAAAGTAAGTATACAGATTCAAGAGTTATTGTGGTTCAAATTTGGGAGCTATTGAGTGTTGAGATATTTGCAATCACACCTACTTCAGTTCCTTTGTGAGGAGCAGTGAGGGCTCAGGACCAAAATCCCATATGCACAGTAGGAGAAAGTATCACCACTCAAATCCTATAAAGCATTGTACCTGCACTTTTTTTCTAATGCAAAGATAATACTCTTTTCTTTCCAGTAAAGTGTCATGTCACTGTCAATATACAAGATTGTGTTTATGAGTCTAAGTCTCAATCTTGGAACCTAATTCACTTGTGTAACAATTTGTCCTAGTCAGGGTCAATGTCTTCATGAGTTTCTTTTTCTTGTTTCAACCTCCATAGCTTCTGCATCTGCCATGCTCTAGATCCTGCGTATTTCACATGGTATCAGAGCTCAGTTGAGCATGGCCCAACTCTCCTTTCACTCCTCTCAGCTCCTTTTGATCTCTACTTAGCTCAGTTTGAGTACTAAACCCTATCTCCAACTTCATTTGCATTCCTACCTTCAATGAAGCTTCCATGGTAGCCATTGCCAGCAGCACCATGTCAGCTTGAAGCTTTCATATCTCTCTCGATAGGCTAAATCTCTCTAAACCTCCTTCTCGAGAAGTGTTTCTCTACTTCTAGAACTCCTCCATGACACCTCAATCATTGAGATTGGGCAACTATAGCTTCAATCATTGAGATTGGCACAAAAATCAAAGAGATTGATGCACACGATGCTCGAAATTTGCATTTTTCCAAATCTGGGCACAATTTTGATAGCGACCACTTTGAAGGCTTAGATATCTCAACTGAGGAAAAACGAGTACAAACCCTCTTAGGGGGAGTTAAATCCAATAGTGAGGGTCCTCTATCTCAAAGGGTTTGAGAAGATTTGACATGTGAAGCTCATGGGAGATCATTTACCAGTCTCACTGGTCCCTATTTTGACAGGACAACCATAGCCAAACTTCACCAAGCTCAAAAATCTCATCATTTTCTCTCTTATGCCACTAGAACAACCCATTGCCACTTAGACCTGAAGGTTCTAGCATCAAATCAAGAAGGGAAAGATCTAGATCTGAAAGAACTTGAAGGATTTTTGCAGGTTTGAAAGACAGGGAAGAAACATAGTGTCTATTGACACTCATTTTTAGTGATCTAAACACTTGTGTCTCTTGACACATCTCAACCATCTCTTCTGCTGCTTAAATTTGATAAGTCTGAAACTGATTTGCAGTTGGTTCCTCAAGTTGAACATGGGCAAAGATTCTCCAACTGCCCATTTCAAAGGAGTTGGGTTTCATACTTGGCAGACCTACATCAAACTGATCCTGATGAAGAAGGGCCTCTGGGCCATTACCACTGGAAAAGAAAAGAGGCCTCGTGATGCAGATCTTGCTATCACTTGGCAAAAGAATGATGATAAGGCTCATGCCATTATCAAACTGGAGCTAGACGACACCTATATCCACCATGTGGATAACTATGAGACTTCATAGGATACATGGAAGAGACTTGACACTTTGTTTGGTGCATAGTCTAAATCATTGAAGTATGGTCTCCTGATTGAGTTTTTCAGGCTTGAAATGAAGTCCAGCATATCACTTGCCACACATCACTTAGCCTTTTCTAAATCATGTTTATGGAGTGCCCACACTTTGGAGGCTTGAAATGAAGTCCAAGTGTGGGCACTCCATAAACACTTAGCCTTTTCTGCAAGTTCAGCCTCTAGTGCTTTTGCCATGTTTATGGAGTGCCCACACTTTGGAGGTGTTTATTTCACTAAAGCCTCTACACACTTTGTACTTTTGTTTGTGATTGAGGAGGGGTGTTGAGATATTTGCAATCACACCTACTTTAGTCCCTTTGTGAGGAGCAGTGAGGGCTCAGGACCAAAATCCCATATGCACAGTAGGAGAAAGTACCACCACTCAAATCCTATAAAGCATTGTACTTGCACTCTTTTTCTAATGCAATGATAGTACTCTTTTCTTTCCAGTAAAGTGTCATGTCACTGTCAATACACAAGATTGTGTTTATGAGTCCAAGTCTCAATCTTGGAACCTAATTCACTTGTGTAACAATTTTTCCTAGTCAGGGTCAATGTCTTCATGAGTTTCTTTTTCCTTTTTCACCTCCATAGCTTCCACATCTGCCATGCTCTAGATCCCGCGTATTTCACATTGAGGTCATTTTGAGTGCATTTTGTAAGCCATGGAAGGTTGCAAATGGAAAAATGATAGCAAGATCTAGATTGGTTTTTAGATCAGCTCATATATTGATTGTCGGAAGCAAGGGGATTGCTTAAGCAAGGGGCATGCTTGCGAGAAAGAAGCATAGGGGCAACTTGTCGAAGCTCAAGGGCTACTTGAAGTAGAGGGCTTATGTTTGTCAGTAATAAAGAAGAGAATGGACTAAAGCTCATAATTGAATTCTTGCAAGACAAGAGGATGTGTTGGCCAGAATCAACATCTGTAAGCCATGTAAGAGGCATCATTTGTAGTGGCTAGTGGGCTAAAGCCCATAATCAATTTCTTGCAAGATGAGAGGATATGTTGGCCAGAATCAACATCTCCAAGCCATGTAAGAGGCATGATGAAATCAACGCCATTCAAAAATGGTATTTGGTAGAGAGAATAGCCATTTCTTCTTTTAATCATAAGATCTTAATTTTATTATATAAAGCCTTAGTTAATTACCCCTTTTCACACTAGGCTAGAATGAATTAGTTCAAAAGTTGTGTGCAAATTGGAGCAGACCATGAACTGGTTATTTGACAAGTTGTTTTCACACTCGAGTTCTTGAAACTAGTAAATTTACAAATTGGTTTATTGTTCTGTGTTCACGTTGCAGTCCTATTGAACTAGTTGTTTAAAGACCAAAACACCACTATTAATGCCATTTTCGGGTGCAAATTTGAAGGGAAATTTGTTAAGAAATTTCCAAGAAAATTAATGTCAGTTGATATTTTCTAGAATTGCATTATGGAAAATGGTCAATTTTAAACATGTTTTTTGATGTTTTTTGGGTTATACATGCACTAGTTGAGCCTCGTTTTGTTGAGATATTCAAGCTCAATCTACCACTACCTACCGACATGACAGCTGGGTGTGTGTAGCTATCAATCATGTGTGTTTCTTGAATAAGTCGGTAGCTGACTTAACTAGAGTTAGAGTTCGTCAATGGTGGTTAGTCACTAGATCTAAGTTAGATGTACTTTGCACTTTGAGTGTGATGAATAATGAAGATGAACATTGAGAGTTGTTTACTCTGTGTTGCCCCTATCTCTATGTCTTTCTTCTAACATGGTATTAGAGCCATGAATCCCCATGACCCTACAAAGTGTGTGAAGCTTGGTAGCTTGGCATTGGAGTTGCAGGAGCTAGAATGAAGAGATCTATGAGTGGTCTATAGCAGGAGTAAATATCTAGGTATGTTTATGTGGTCTACCTACCAAACAGTGATCAAAGCCTATTGAGGCTTGTTTGTAGGGGTTATTGGTAAGCATTGGAGCTCTTGACAATAACTAATGACCTCAACAAGTGCAACAACATAAAAAACGTGGGTAGGACATGTTGCGTCTGTTTCTGGACTGATAAGAAGAGAACATCATCCATCTACTTGGTTGTAGCTCATTGGGAGCTATATTGAACTCCATTGTTGTCTATTAATGCTTGGCAGTGTATATGCCTTTACTCTCAAGCATTTGAGGATGACCTTGAAGAGTTTAAAACCCAAATTTGGAAGGCAAGAGCAGGCTGAAATCTGTATGTGAATGTATGATAGATTATGCTTGACAGTTGAAGCATTGTGATGCTTAGTTGGTACCCATCATGCCTAAACTTTGCCAGATGGGATGTGGACATCTTGTGAGATGTCTTGGGCTATAATAATCCAAATCTAGAGAGACTGATTTTATTGCTAGTTATATGGTGGGCTAGCTGTTTACAGCCTATATGAAGCTTGTCTGGCATTGCTACTAGTCATATACACTACTATTGATGCTTATATGTACCTACATTGAACCCCTAAGGTTATGGTATATGTTAGAGATGTTTTCAGGCTATTTTGAGCTAAAAATACTTCATTTTTCACAAACAATACATTGCTAGTTATATCATTGAACTGGCTGAAAACTATCTATTATAGTTATGGAAAACTGAGCAAGCATTTATGCCTATGTGATTGTGTATTGTTTCCTACGATTCATGACACGTGTCTAATGTGATTTGAGGATGTTTGTGCCCTAAAATTGCTTCAATTTTGCACAAAGAATTGTTGTTGGAAATTGCAGACTCTGATATGTAAATGCCTTTAGGAATATACATATATATCCTGCATGCAGTGAATGAAACCTACATAGAATGCTACTGAACATGGTTGCTATGACATATGTCTCGAGATGTTTGCCATGTTTTTGAGTTGAGAAATCATTGATTTTTGCAGTCAACTTGCTATCATAAATTGGAGGACTAAAATTGTCCTATGCAAAGAGAACTTGATATACAAGGATGAGCAGTGATTTTTGACTCCGTGAAGTGCTTAAAATTTGCCAAAAAATCCGCATTTCAAGGGAAAAATAAACTTCATCGAAGGCGGCATAGGCAATCGGAAGCAGTAAGCAGCAGAGGGGTGCCAAAAATGCTTTAAAGACCCACTAAGCGACGGTTGGGAAATTTTCATAATTTCTTAGGATGTCAGATGAGACTCTTGGAATTTTTTGGCAGTGGGGGACCTTGAGATGAGTGCACATAATTTTTTGGTTTGCAAAATGGACGTTGGACAATCGAATGGCGGTGCCCAAAGCAGAGTGCCAAAGGAAAGTAATGTAAATGGGCTTTGTAACTTAGGGGGTGTGACCCTTGGGCTCTCCCACTCCCAAAAATTTGACAAAGGGGGGGGGCTTTTTTTTCAGCGGGTGTGAAGAAAAATGGAGGCGCTTGCTATAGGAACAATTTTTTTAAGGGGAGGAGGGCTACATGCCATTTGCTGCCTCAATGTAACCCAGCAAACTGATCATGCCAACCTGATGCTTGCTTCCTTTGCTCTCCATCACCACCTTTGGCATGTGAAATGGCTCCCCAGTTGCTGAGTTGTTGTTCTAGTCTTTCTCTCTCCTCCCTCTCTCTCCCCTCTATGGGTTGTTCATGCGCACTATCTTGAAGGAGGAATCGGGAAGGAGATTGAAGGAAATGATGATGGAAATCAATGGAGATGCTGATGATTGATGTGCAACATGGAATTGAGAGTGGTGGAGACTCCATCCATTGGTCATGAAATCATTCAATGCGTCTCGGGTTTCATAGAAACACAGTATGACTATTTTTTATGAAGGAAGTGAAGGTTTTTTGACATTCTATGATAGAAATGATGTTCTTATGCAATGAAAATTTGTTTGAGTCTTGGTTGCATCATGTTTAATTGTTGTTTATCTGAAAGTTTTGATTTTGTAATGATTACATGCGCTTTTTAAATCTTGCAAAACCCGAAATGTGGTTTTTAAGGGTAAAATGATAGTTTTGTCATTTTGAGTGGGTGAAATGTGTTCTTATGGGGGAAAATGGAAAATAACATTGAATTTCAGTATGCTGAAATGATTGGTATGGAAAAAATCAGAAAATAATAGTGATTATTGACAAATAAATGCTAAAAAATAAGAAAAAATAAGGAAAAAATAGAAATATGCTTCAAAAAAATAAGGAAAAATATAATGAGTGTTTGTGAATGTATAGTAGTGGTAAAGCATGAGGTTTAGCCTCAGTTTACCCTATCTCTTTGTCAAAGTTTGTGATTTATCACTTTTCATATATCAAAACATAACAAAATAACTTCACCTATGTAACAGAAGCACTACCTAAAAGTAGGGGGTGGGGTGTTTGAATGATGCGATTTGGGTGTTGTTTATTGCTGATTTTGTTGATGTATATCATGATATAGGGTTTGTTGTATTTTAATTTAAGAGGATAGTAGAATGAGTGTTGTCTTGGTGCTATCCTTACACTATCGCAATGAGTTAGTAAAGGAGCATTGGAAAGCTTGGTTGTGCACGACACGTTTTTAATTGAAAATTGTGTTTGAGCACTTTAGGATCATCCACTTTTGCATGTGCATATCAACCATGGTAATAAAATATAAAGAATTGAATGTATCGCACTTGTTTCCCATTATGATGACCTACGCTTGAGTGTGTGAGACGACCTAAGCTGTAGGCTAGTCGATCATTTTATTGGGGAAATGTTTGGTAAGGACACATGGTATCTCTTAGAATACGTTAAAAATGAAAGAGTGGAGCTTGTATCAAGTATACTTTATGTTGGAGTGACGCATCTTGGGGACAATCCCCGAGGTGTAGGAGAGTTGTTATGGAGCCGCGGTAGTCAGCCGAGAGGTGCTACCTTATGTTTATGCTATGAGGTATTATGCCTATATATTAAGGGATCTCCCTCTGAGGAGAAGAGGGATGGTAAACGTTAGACTATGAACTAATACAAACGCAGAATCCACATTAGCATTTAGTGTAGAAGAGTGAGTCTTAGACGTTCCTGGCCCACGAGGCCGTGTGGTGGAGTTGTCTGTTGTGTGCATGAGATTCACGGCTAGTGCCATAGCCAGTGCCGGCCCATTTGAGGTCCCATCAGTGGTGCATTTTTCGAGAGCCGCTAATAAGTGGTGGTTTTGAATCTAGGGTTTCTAGTGACCAAATAGTCGGTTTATGTCCTCTGACAAGAGCCGTCAAGCCGAAATACAAAAAGAGGAACGTGCTGAGAGGGCTAGACGGCAATTGGAGTTTCTAAGGCATTATTCTCCTCAAAGGAGCAGCCTGCTACACATCAGTGGTGGCAGTGGTTTTAATAACCTAAGTGTCACAAGCAGCCCTTTGAGTGCAAGAGGAAGTCTTAATAATTCCCCTCTTCTAGTCAATCAACCCACTTCAAGTGGGGGTGTACTTTTACCTACACAAACTTCTGTTGTCACTCTGGTTGTTTCCATGGCACAACCCATCGCAATTCTAGTAGGGACACTGGATTTACCAGCATTAGGAGCACCTTTGCCCATCTTCCATGGGTTAGAAGAAGAAAATGGAGAACTCCATATTAAGGAGTTTCAAACACTCATGTTCAACTATTGAATCCAAGATGAAGGACATTTAATGATGTTCTTCAACATGACATTAAAAGGAAGGGCAGTAGTATGGTATCATGGTCTAGAGACCTTTCATAGAGAATTCTCCTCTGATAGGGGCGGACAGTATTGGTTGCATGTCTTGAATGTAACAGGCCAAGAGCCAAATGAGAATGTCCATGCCTATGCCAAGAAACTAAAGCAAGTTCTTCGCAAACTTAACAATTATATCCCCATTCCACCGGCTGCATAGTTGTAATATTTAATACATGGATTAGATTTCAATATCCAAGTGCAGATGAGTAGTGTCACTTTGACTGACACTACTATTACCCAAGCAGGAGTAGAGTCGCACTTGCAAGCAGCTTATGCAGCAAGGATAAGTTGGAATGACAGTAATTTGGCACTGACCAACAGGAGTCAAGGGGACCCCATGTCAAATGCGAATGGAAGAGGGAGTATCATGCCAAATTTTCCTATGTTACCAGCTTCTCCTAGTTTGACTATGCCTATGGCTAGTCAGATGGGCCAACTAAACTGGTGGAGGCCAAACAACAAACTTGAATGTTGTCCCAGTATGTCAGCGGCCAATTCCTAATCCAGTGATTAGGCCAATGGGATGATAGATCGATGATCGCGCAAATAGTATAGACAAATAGCTATGGATGTCAATTTCCTTAAGAAGTAGCAGAATTTGATAGGGAGGGGAGTCATCATTGCTTGACCTATTGTCAATGCCTATAGTTCCTTCTCTGCCTCCTAGGTTTTGAATATGAGTTCCTAGCCTTGTGAGGTCGTGATTGTGCACTTCTAGGTGGTGGCCCTTGATGTTTAGGCATCCATTTGAACTACGGTGCATGGGCCTTATCTCTTATTTCTACAATTTTCTAACATTGAGGTTTGATGGGTTGTGACAAGCCCCAACCCCCCTCCTTAGACTTTCTAGTGGGTTTCTCTACCTGTGGCTTGGCAGGCTTTGATGGAGCCACGCTGCCCTTGCTAAAAACCGTGACTATATATAAGTTTTCAATGGCTAGATGAATGTGTTGTGACTAGTAGTTGGGCCGACGTTACAAAGTATTTGCTTCTTAAACGTAGGTCCCAACAACGATATTGTACGTGCATTCTTTGCATTCAACAACAAGATCATTCATATGCTTTTAAACTCGATAGAGATTACAACCTTGCACTTTCCCAAAAGTGCATATGATCGACCCCCAAATGGGCTGAGTTTGGCGTTAGTGGGCTGCAATTTTGGTCTGCCAATTTGAATCCAATGATCATGAGTCAAGTTATTAAAATCGGCACCCTCATCGATTAATGCATCAAATGTATATGTTTGCTTCGCAGTGACAATCATGCATAGATAAGCGGGAGCTACGACTTCCTCATCTTCATCTTCAATTTCCATGATAGTGGCCACTCATACATTGACAAGGGACTCTAGCATTGGAGGCTCATGTAGTGGATGTGTGGGTGGGCAGTACTTATTTATGTGAGTGCCATTGAAAAATCCTATCCCCTTACCCTTTAGGGTCTCAAGTTCTACATTACCGGTCGATAGATGGTGCGAACTCTGAAAGATCTTAGCCCTCTAAACTTCATCTTTTGTTTTTATGACCTTTGACTAAGTACAACAGTACTAAGTCTCCCTGTTCAAAATCTTGCTACTTGACATGCTTGTCAAGCTAGCTCTTTTATCGTGCCTTTTTGCGAATCAATACATGGGTGGCTAGGAGTCAAGTCTCCGATAAGTGTTCTAGCTTGATTGGGTGCTCCATCCATGCTTCCTTTCCATCCCATCTCTCTTGAAGAGCTATTCTCAAGCTAGGAATGAAGAACTCCACTCATAGAATTGCTTCAGTTTCGTAGGTCAATCTTAAAGGAGTTTGTTCTACAACTGTTTTATAGGCTATTCGATAGGCCCATAAGGTTTCCATTAGTTTCCTATCCTAGTCACTGCTTGAAATAGAGACTACTTTGGTTAGGACATTTACTAGAATCTTGTTTGTGGACTCAGCTTGGCCATTCTCTTGAGGGTACTAAGATGAGCA
Source organism: Lygodium microphyllum (assembly GCF_053477565.2). NCBI lineage: Eukaryota > Viridiplantae > Streptophyta > Polypodiopsida > Schizaeales > Lygodiaceae > Lygodium > Lygodium microphyllum. Next base: position 46,822 of record NW_028229733.1, on the reverse strand, counting down.
TTTTTTATGGATGATTAAGAAGGTGGATAGGAGGTGAGCAATCACTTTATTGATGAAGTGTGTGCCTTGATCACTACAGTTCAGTGGGGCAGTCGAATTATGAGATCACTTGATCCCATAGGAACTTAGCTATGGTTCTAGCGTCATTTTTCCTCATGGCTCGTGCTTCCACCTATTTTGTGAGATAATTAGTGGCAACAATGATGTACTTGGCCTATGAGGTGCTGCGGGACTAATATGCCCAATGAAGTAAATCCCCCACTTCTCGAATGGTTGTCTTGCAATGATTGGACTTAACTCCATTTTGTCCTTGCAAAGAGGTAACTTGGCACTCATCACAATGCTTGACAAATTGTTCTGCATCTCGAAAAAGAGTAGGCCACCATAGTTGAGATTGTAGCACCTTGCGGGCTATCTTGTCTCCGTTGAAATGTCCTTCTGCAATACCGTCGTGTGCCTCTACATGTACATCATGCATTTCATGCTCACATACACATCTTTGTAGCAACCCATCTTGCCCCAAGCTATAGAGTTGGCCTGCTATCAGCTGATAGGGTTTTATTTTAAGGATGAATTGCCTAAGTTGGGCTTTTTTGATGGGTATTTCAGGCAGTCCGTGTTCAAGCACTATGTCATCTGCCCAATATGGTATCAAGTTAGCTTTAAACAAATCTCGTTTGCTAGACATGTTAAACAGGTGTGCGTCTAGCAAATCACCTGTAATGCCCTGCTGATGGCTTATTCTGTGGGTATGCGAGACATATGGTTAGTCATGTAATGCTTCTTCCCTTTGCATACAACCACGGAGAAGTAAAATTCTAAAAGTAGAAGTAACCATCGAGCAATGCAACCTGTAGCAAAAGATTTATTCATGAGATAAGGGAAGGCTTGATGGTCAACAAAGAAGGTAAAAGGCGTAGCCAAAAGATAATGTTGAAATTTCCTCTCTCTCTATCGTTGAGTAATTCATTTCCACATTCGTGAGTTGTCTACTAGCAAAGATCATTGGATAGTCGAGATTGTGTTTACTAGGCTGGCACAGCATAGGTCTCATGGCAAACTTCGAGGCGTCAATGTGAACGTGGAAGGTTATGGTCCAGTCAGGGGCTCTTAGAATTGGTGCGCTGGTTAGAGCCTTTTTTAACTCTTCATATGTGCATTGGCATTCCTCGGGTCCATTTGAATATGATCAACAATTTGTATAGGGGTCTAACAATTAATGCATAGCTCAACACAAATCGTCGATAGTACCCTGTGTGGCCCCTGTATGGCCTAAGGAGCACTAAAATCCCTTGTAATCAACTGGTGGTGGTAGATCAACGATGACCCTAACTTTTGAGAAATCTATGGAAATGCCATTCTTTGATATCACATGCCCTAAGATGCATCCATGCTTTACCCAGAATTGGCACTTCAAGGGATTCAACCACTATAGTGGGTAATTGTCTCTTTTGGTAGTAGTGTTGACTTTCTTGTAGCTAACGCACACTCTCATCTTTCCGTTTTTCTTTGGTACAACCACTATGGGAGAGATCAAAACTATGTGCTCAATCTTGTAAATGAATCCTACTCTCAACAATTTATCGATTTCTTCTTTGAGAGTGTGAGCATGCTTGGGATTCATATGCTACGGTCGCTACTTGACTAGCATTGCATCAGGTGTCATGGGTATATTGTGAGTCACTACACTCAGATCTACCCCTTTTAGCTCATTGAGGGACTAGCAAAGACATCTATATACTCTCGTAAGAGAGCAATGAGACTGGCTTCCTCCTCCTTGGTCAAGTCATAGGCTATAAAGACAAGTCGAGGCATCTCCCCTTCCTTAGCTAGATTAACCTCCTTGACTTTGGCTAGCCCTTATATTGGTTCACTTGCTTGCCCTTGTCGTTTGGCTCTTAGCAAGATCACTATCATATCACCTTTCTTAGACTTTGTGAATCATTTCAATAGGTATTACAATTTTACTTGCTCCTCAGCTTATAGTTCCTTAGGCTGTTTCTTTCATTCTTCCTTCAACCTTCGGCGTCTTAAGTGGACTGGAATGTCTCCCTTGGTACATCTAGTCTTAGGCGGTTGAGGTATCTCAGGTCTCCACCTTTGCTAGGGATGAATCTATCTTGAATAATGGTGTGGCACTCTCTTGAACCAAGCGTGCTTGCTCATAGTCAATTGCTCCCATATGCTCCAACCACGTGCAATCACAATCCATGTGCATGACTCCTCTCTCTATTCTAAAAATGTTCTTCTTCTGCGGATTGGAGTCTACCCTTATCTATTCGATCACATGTCCTTCCGTGCCATACTCTATCGTATCAATCTCTCCTTCACTCTCATCTAAAGAAATAACAATCTTCGTGCTCCTCGTCAAAATCTTCCTCGTCCGATTACTCATTGTCAGCTAGGTCTTGACATTGCATTTCCTTTTCATTGGACTAAGGCCATTGTACATCAAGTTTAGGTCGTGAACCTTGGTCCACCCGCACTTGGGTTTATCCAAGAGATCCTTGAGAGGTTCGAGATTACCAGATAAGTTGTTGGCTAGCTTGTTTGTTAGGTGCTCTAAGATCTCATCGAGCTCTCATTTATTGCTAGGGACATGGAACGTGGCAGGTTTAGATCAGCTACAAGAGCTTCTGGCCATCATGTAGAGTGGCATTGTAGGCTCCTTCTTGGGCACTCTCATTTTCTCTACAGCTTGCTTGTATTCCTCTTTGTCATTTGAGAATGGTAGATCGATTGTAGCAAGTACATGCATCCAATCTCGCTTATCCATATGGTTTGTGAGTGGCCCATAAGAGTTTCTTACTTACGCATCGCCCGTTGTCGTAGAGTTCACGCAAGAGCTGCAGAACACGGGGTTCAAGAAATAGCAAGGAAAGAGACTAACAAGAAGAAAATGAAGTTTTGATGCCAAAGTTCACCATATTCCTTATCAAGTGAGTTACATGAGGTCCATGTTCAGAAAAAGCTGTACATATCCAGCTTTACAATCAGATGTTCGAGTTCAATTTTGCCAATAATAAATATCGTCTGCTCATAAGAGCTGAACAATTTGGGAATGGTTAGTAGACCCTTTCAGCTTCAAGCATCCTTGCCTCTATTAGCCACTTGTTATAGAGATCATACCATTTCTGAGAGAGGATAGGTAGCACTGATTAAGACCAAGTGTTTGAATGCACCCAAATTGAGGACAACGAATAGGAACTTGACCTGTCTGCACCTTAACTTCTGAATGCTAGATAATACATATATGGCAAAATTATGTGCAGAATAAACGGCTGTTTCCCCTCTCTGAATGCAACCGCAGTTGATTTTAGAAACAGAACCAGTGGCAATTTGTTTACGACATGGGCAGAAAACTAGGCATCCTTACTTTAGAGAAACCAGGCTGTGAGTGTTGACACAGTAACAAGGGTGCCATCTTTGCAGAGGGCGATTCCATCAATGCCAAAATGGAGAGGATCAAAATGTCGCTGATAGGAATGGATTTGCTTCAAGACTAATTACTTCAAGAAAATTGAATGTTCTCAACATCCTGATGTGTACAAAATTGAAGACTTGTGATATGTTATGTCGAATATACTGTTTGTGAACTCCATATGCAAAAACTGATCGACAAAAATAACCATGGAGACTATATTGCTGATCTGCACCTTCAATTCAACCTTCAATGTTCTTCACAGTAAAGGCCAAAAGTTGACCAGAAATTTTTATCCAGGAAGATGTGCTCTTTCCTGTTTAAAGCCTCTTTTAAGCACTGCAACTTGAAAGGGGTAATGGGATGAAAACCAAGGTCATGTACCATTGAGGTCCATTCACGTCCATGTGTTGTATTCTCGAGTGGAAAGCCCAACCTCTGGATTGCTTTGATGTCTGAAAAGATCTTGCTGCCTATGCAATGAGCAATCTCCTGACGACAACCTCCGTCTCCAGGGATGCAAGGCAGTTCTCTACTAAGCCGATGATGAAGAGAATCCCTGTTGCGGCTACGCTTTGCGATTCGGCGCTATCGTGCTTGATTGGCTTTACTGCAGATCCCCATCCAGATCGGTTCGCATCTTTTTCATCCGCAAATTGCTCTGTTTTGGAGTCGGATCCATTCGGCTCAGCGATGAGCTCTGTGTTGCTCACCTGGGGATGAATTTCAGCGCCCATTCACTGGTATATCATTAATTAAAAAGGACGGCATTATCGGCAGTAATACAATCGTGATTCGTCATGTACACAGAGCGCCTTTGAAGAGAGCAAAGAGTCTGTTGTGTTGTTGGACCAGAGGAAAACTCCTGCATCCATCACTTCTTGTGATAACTTCTCGGAGGGCAGCAATACCGCAGCCAGCAACACAGCTGGCCTCATCAAACGTCCTCGCATGGACAATTCTTCTGCTTCAGCCCCATCACTACCTCCATAGTCACCAAGGTACATGTGACTCCTGTGAAATGAGATTGTAAATTTCTGGCTTTTTCTGCACTCGAAATATCCCTTCGTCAGCTCTCTAGTAGCATCCACGTTGCTTGAGCTTGAACTTCTTCTGCTCCTCCCGCTTCAGCGTCAGCTTTCACGTTGTCACTTTCAGCCAAGCTGTGGTTTCAAAGCACGACCTCCTATGTCCTCATCTGCATAATGCCGACTGTAGCTTTTTCTTCCATTAGCCTTCATCGCCTTCCTTTGGTTTGCACCATCTTCTCATTAGAATTTCGACGTCTCTCCTTTTGATTTGACGCATCCTTCTGGTCTTCACATCTTAGATAACAGTTTTTCACCACACTTCTCCGAGCTCTCTCCTTCTATTCACTAGCAGCCTCCCCAAATTAGTCGATCGTCCTCCTCTTTTCCCAGCAGCATCCCTCAAATTAGATTCCAAGTACCCCTAAAAGAGAGCACACCAGTTATAGCGGATTCCCCTCAAAACAGGGCAACTCGCTATATCTCCTTTACTTCAGACTTTGTCAGTTGCCAAGACATGTGGATATTGTTCTCATGAACCTTCTTTTTAATTGGTAAATTCTGGAATTTGCTGGATTGACAAGTCCTATGGGGATGCAGTCTTTGAGACAACTGCAGAGATTCCTCTCATCAAAGGCAAAGACATATGAACCCTTCTTCTCCATGACATGTAGTGATATTGTATCTTCTTCAAAAATGATTTGTCCCGCATATTATGTCTACCTTGTTCTCGTGTAACCTCTATCTTCATAGCTTAAATGTTGGCTTCAACAAAGCTTCCTTTGATTCCACAATTCCCTGCACTTTTCTTAGAGATCATCATTGAAATTATCAGCTTGATAATGTCCTTTGGCATCAGTTTTTCATATTTTTCTAACACACACACATCATGCATCCAAACAGAAACACACACACACTAGTGGAATATATACATTGGATGCGGGTACTGAAAGGAGGGATTATCGTAATGCATCAATCACACACAATGAATCACACGCGGAAAAATAACACAAATGCACAACAAAAAAAATGGAGGTGTATATGGCTCGGATGTGCAGCAGCACGACATCCACCCCCTCTAAACCTGCGCATCCTCCGGATGAGCCAACTATCCAGGATCATTCAAGTCCACAAACAGGTCGAGTCCTTCATCAGTTTCTAGTAGACCTGTTTCTCCATCAGCTTCATCATCCATATTCTCTGCTTCTTCTGCTTGACTTTCTTCTACCTGCTCTTCATCTCCCAATGCTTCAAGTGAATATTCTTCATCTTCTCTTCTCTTGAAAATCTTGACTCGTTTTCTAGCAATGGGCACCCTCAATACTGTTCCATCTAATTCAGCGAACTCATAGGTACCATTGTCAAAAACCTGTTTCACCTCATACGGTCCAAACCATCTTTGAACCATTTTTCTCATGCTACTATGCTGATTCCCTAGACTACTGTCGTAGACTAGAACCCAATCTCCTTCTTTTATGGCTCTAGGCCTCAAGCGATGCCTCAAATCAGACCTGTCCTTGTTTCTGAGTCGGGCTGCCTTCAAACGATCAACTACTAGCTGCACATCTTCTGTCCTTCTCTCTAGTTGAAGAATCCAAAGAGCTAGAAGCTCCTCCCTTGATAAATTCTCATGCCATGGAAGAACACTCCATGTGAGAGCACAGATTTCTGTAGGCATGACAGCTTTTGCCCATACATCAACTCTGCAGGCATATATCTAGTAGTCACACTATGTGTAAAGCGGTCTACCCACAATGCAAAAGGTAGTAATCTCGGCCAATCCCCAATCCGACCTCTACAAGCTTTTGTCAATGCTTTAACTATTGGCGGATGTCCTCTTTTGCTCTTCCCATTTCCCTCTGGATTATAGGCAGTAGTAAGAGCCAACTTAATCCCAAGCCGTGAGAAAAATTCTCTAGCTTCGTCTGCATCTAGCTCTCCACGATCAGCTGTAATCTTGCCTATACATCCATACCTGCAAAATATTTCTTCCAACAAGAATTTACATACTGTACTGGTGGTCTTCGTCCGCAAAGATCTGCCTTCAACATAGTTTGTAAGATCCTCCCTAGCCAAGACAAGATATCTCATCTGCTAAAGTCCCACTGGCAAAGTAACCAAGTCTACCACCCACTTATAATGCATACATAGTGGATAGGTCGGATGCAACTCATCACGATGCCGCACTAAAGAGTAAAGCTGGCAGTCCCTGCAAGTCTCCACAAAGTGGGAAACATCTTTATACATCCCTTTCCACTAGTATCTTTCTTTGATTTTCTCATAGGTAGCCCACACACCTCTATGACCAGCCCATGAGCTCTCATGAAACTCTCGGATAATCTGTATCTGCATCGCTACCTCACAAACTACTCTCAAGGGCAAGCCACCTCTCTTCTTTGGATGCTTCCAAAGAAAACCATCTGTCAAGAAATACCCATAAGCCTTCCTTCTGATTTTCTTGAATTCATCATCTGTCCAATCAGCTCTTCGAGTCAATAAACTTAGATACTGTCCAATTTGCAGCCACTCGTCAACATAAAGTTCTTCAATAAAGGCTTCAACAGTAGATACATGATAATCATGAACAAGGACAGAAGCTGCAAACTCTGTCTCATCATCTTCTGCAAGCATTGACTCCTCATCCTCATATCTCGCTCTAGATAGCATGTCAGCAACTGGATTATCTTTCCCTGCTATGTGTCAAAATTCTGGATTCAATGATTTGATATAGGCAATCCACCGAAGCATCGCTATATCTGGAGTCGAGCAGCTAGAAATCACGCCAAGCAAAGGCAAACAATCTATTTCCACAACAACTAAAGCTCCAATAAAATACCCTTTGTCACACTTCAGTGCAGTGACTACTCTCCACAACTCTCTTTTAATCCGCGGATATCTCCTCTGCCGCTCATTAAGAACTTTAGCTCCAAAGCGGATTGCATATCTATTTCCATCAGCATCATCCTGTCCCACTGCCCAACCTATGCCAATAGGGCTAGTATCAACTGTCAACATGATTGGCCGTCCACACTGATAATCCGCCTTGCGAAGAGTAGGAGCTAACTGCAACAGCTTCTTGAGTTTACACATGGCTTTCAAATGCTTCTCATCCCAATGAAATTTCTGCCCCTTTCGAAGCAGCTGATAGAGAACATCTGCTATGTGAGCAAAATGAGGAATCCAAATCATGTAAAATACACAAGCTCCCAAAAATCTCCGCACCTCTGAAGTAGTCGAGCAATACTCTGCAATCTTGCTTATGGCATCCACCTTTGCAGGTGAAGGCTTCCTGCCATAATATCCAACCATATGCCCAACTATGATGACTTCATTAACACCAAAGACAGATTTCAGCCCTGAAAGAGTCAAGTTTACCTCCTCTAATCGTGTCAATATTTGCTCACAAGCAACCAAGTGTTCAGCCACAAACTGTCTACATCCTCGCAAATCAAGACTTTCATTCTTTTCTTCTTCTGCACAACCCTTAATAGGCACATCATCTAGGAAAGGCATGGTATACTGCAGAATATAGTCTCGCAGAACTCTATGCATAGCATTCATCATATGAGCAATTGAGTTGGTGGCACCTTGAGGCAAGGTACACATCCTCACAAGACCAATAGGTGTCCGCATAGTAGTAATATCCCTGCTTTCCAAGGCAAGTTGAAACTGATCATAACCAGAATACAAGTCACCTAGAGAATAGATGGCTCGTCTTGCAAAAGCCTCAGCAAATTCATCCACAATTGGACCTGTTCCCACATTCCTGATTGTCACTTTGTTGACGGGCTGCATATCCTGAATAAATCTTAAAGTACCATTATTCTTTGGTACAGTAAACCACCTGTTAGAATAGGGCGTAGAAGAGGGTTCCAAAATCCCCATCTTAATCTTCTCATTCAACAACTCTATCAGCTTTGGCAAGTGTGCTTTAGGCACAGGTATAGGACGTATATTCCATGGTACATGAGGGACAGTGAAGATGACCATAGGCACAACCAATTCGGGACTAATGCAGCCAATTTCATGAGGAAAGAAAGCAAATGCCTTACCATGACGTCCAAGCATCTCTCTAAAACATTCTTTCTCCACTGGAAGCAAGAAATCATCATTTCCAATCTTCAATTCTGCAAGAGTTTCAGCTATAAATTTATGTCCAATATTTGCAGGATCTCTCAACATAGGCTGCTTCATAGCTTTTTCTATCTGCTCATTACTATCAGGAGGAAGCGGCCCTGCAATTGGCTTAACCTTCTTATCAACTGTTTTATAGTTCGTGTCAACCTTGGCATCAGTCAGGCTCTCTTTTCTTTGCTACAATTTCTGCAAATTTTCAGCAACTCTCAACTCTGATTGGCTAAAAGATTTCAACCCTTTGCTCTATGGATTGCATGGGTGCAGCCTGAAACTCTGTATGCTGAAATGTTTCAGCATTAAACTCTGTTGGCTGAATGAATTCAGCCCTCGGCTCTATGGACTGCATGGGTGCAACCTCATACTCCATATGCTGAATTTTTCCAGCATTTAACTCTGTTGGCTGAAAGGTTTCAGCCCTCTACAACTCTGTAAGCTGATCAAGATCAGCCATAAATTCAGTTTGCTGAGTTTTCTCAGCCTCTAACTCTGTTTTCAATATAAAATCAGAAATTTCCTGAAACATATCCAAGGTTTGCACAGGTATGATCTTTGAACCCTTACATACATCAGTTTTCAGCATTGTTCCCATCTCAAACAATGTATCTGCATAAGACATCCCTTCATACAATCCATCTACATGCTCTTCTGCTTGCAAAATACCTGCAATCTTCAACTCTTTCTCCTTACGACCAATGTACTGCCTGGCAGCTCTAGGCAAATCTGAAATTTTCTGATAACTCACTAAACTATCTGAAGAAAAACCAACAAAATTAGTGGAGAAAGACTGGCTGCCGGGTGGCGAGATCTCCTCTTTTCTCCGCTCCGTGCCACTGGCGTCTCGCAAGATAGCGGTACCTAATGAAAATCCTACTCCTTCACAGGTAATGGTGCCTCACACAAGGAGTCCCTGTTTCTCGGATGATTTACCCCAACAGTCATAAACTGAACAGCTTGCATACCATCCTTACTGCGTATCCGTGCATAGGCTGAGCCGTCATCCATCACTTTTGTCTCCATTCTTGCTTCTGTAATGAAAGGCTGTCTAAGAATAATCGGATAAGAGCAAGAATCCTGAACAAAGCAATGATAATCCTCTTCAACATTACCAATAGAAATTCTGATGCTCGGACAAGCAACATACATATCACCAGAAGTATTATTGGCTGCTCTCATGCGCTAGCCATACTCTGCATCCATAGGCCACTTGCCACTCTCTGTTGAGATATCGAGCTCCACTCGTGATATGCCAGGGTGACCGTTGTGCATTTATGTCACCGACGTGTCAGTTGCAGATGCGGTTGGTACACCGCCCATGAATAATAGCTAGATGATAGCTATCCTTATCTACTCTAGTTCGCGGCTCAGTTAGTATGCCACCTTAGTTAGTTGAGTTTGGTTTGAGACCCATATATAGGGTTCTTCTATTTCTTTGTATGAGACTTCTTTTGGCTTACACAACTAAGAAAAGGAAAACTGTTTTCAGCCTCCATCTCTGTGTGTATTCCCCCATTGTGCAAGCAAGAAAGCTACAAGTGAGACTCCTTCCTTCTCTCCCACAATCTTGACATGGTATCAGAGCCTTGTTCGTGGTAAGGAGCTCAAGAAAGCAAGCCAAGCTCGCGGTGTTCTGGTAAGAGGAGCAGTGTTGCTTTCATTTTCTGTTTTGGGAGCAGATCTCTGCAGGTAGCACAGCCAGAAATTGCAAGAGTGCATTGTCTCAGGTTGAGACGCCCTTCGCGGTGAAGCAAGAGGGCAGTATATGCTGCAGTAAGGGCTTTAGCCCTTTGCGACCCTGTTTTTTTTATTTGAGGCCATTTCGGGGCCTGTTTTGGAGGCGGAATTTTTCTGCACGCACTCAGGAAAAGGCCCAGTTTTATGCTGTGCGACCACTGTTCTACAGGTTGGTGAAAAGTTACTGTAGAAATTGCATCGTATGCCTGTGCACAGAGACATTGGGAGTTACAGAATCATCCTTGTTGCCTGTTGATGCAAAATCGTCACTAGGAAGTGACTGTGTGGTTAAATACCACTTTCGTCAGTTTTGCAGATTTACCCTTGTGAGGCTGAAGCTGTGTTCTCTGCAGTGAAAGAATTTTTTGCAGTATTCTGTAATGGCGTCTGATTCTCTTTCACAAATTGTAACTGAAAAGCTTGACAAGAACAACTTCCAAGCATGGAAGTTTAGAATGACGAATTTCCTTATGGGAAAAGGATATTGGGAATTTATTGTAGGAAATGAAGAAGAACCACTTCTTCCTGATGTTCCCAATCAACAGCAAATGCAGGCATTCAAAGCATGGCATGAGAGAGCCAGGAAAGTTATGTACTGGCTATCTATCAGTATTTTTGACTCTATGATTGTGCATATTCAGGATGCAAGTACGCCAAAGGAGGCATGGGATACTTTGTCAAAAATGTATAGCACAAATACGCAAGCCAGGAAAATGCAGCTCAAGCAAGAGTTGCATAATGTGCAAAGAGAAAGTATGAGCATCAATGACTACCACATGAAGGTGAAGAAGATTGCAGATGCACTTGCTTCCATTGGGTCGCCAGTGGAAGATGATGATTTAGTTTCTGTGACCTTGAATGGTCTAGGAAAGGATTATGCATAGTTTCGGACATCCATTTTAGTTCCTGAAAGATTTCCTGATTTTGAGGAGTTGATTGCTCTTCTAATTTCTGAGGATGAGAGAAATGGTGGTGCATCTTCTTCAGGAGGAACTTCAAAAGAAGCTATCTTCTACTCAAATGCTAGAAGAGGTAGAGGCAGAGGTAGAGGAGGCCGATTCGGAGGCCGTGGTAGAAATCAGAATATGCAGCAAACTCAAGAAAACCAGTCCTATGGAGGAGGACGTAGTAACTCTAGAGGCAGGGGGAGCCAAAGAGGTTGTGGTGGATGGCAAAGAGGCCAAAATGCAAACAGTAATGTTGAATGCTACTACTATGGTAAAATGGGTCATATGGCTAAAGACTGCTATAAAAAGCAGAATGACATCATGAATGAAAAACTGCAACAAGGGAATTATGCATCTTCTAGTAGACAGGGTGATGATAGAAATGAGCATTTGTTTATGGTACAGCACATGAATAATCTTGTGACAAGTGCAGAAGAAAGCAATGATGTATGGTATGTTGACTCAGGTGCATCAAACCACATGACAGGTCATGCAGAATGGATGGAGGATGCAAGGAAAATGGAAAAACCAGGATTTGTGGAGATTGGTGATGATACTGCACATCCTATTGTGTAGATTGGAAAAATTCCTTTGTCTATGTAGGATGGGAAAAAGAAATACCTGTCTGATGTATTTCATGTCCCGAATATCACCAAGAAACTGGTTTCTGTTGGTCAAATGGTTGAGCAGGGCTTGCAGGTCAGATTTAATCCTCATGGATGCTTTGTTGAGGATATGAAAAATAAAGGTCATATGTAGCTCTGGTACTCCAGATAATGGCTACAAAAGGGGAACAAATGTCGGCTGTGATAGGGGAACAACTGTCGGCTGTGATAAAGTGGTGCGATGTGTATATGTAACAGATGTAGGGAGATATACTATCCTGGGATGTAGTGGCTTGCTTGCTCAAACCTTGCTTCTTCTCCTTCACTTTAGCCTTCAAAAATCAGTCTCTCTTAGTGGCGTGGCTCTGATACCATGTCAAGAATCACGTGGTGGGGGACTTGCTTGAGCTGCGGCACCAAACACACATTGTATACACAAGAGGAAGCTCACTCAAGAACACAAGAAGAGATACGGAGGCCAAAACGTTTTCTTGCTGGTTTTTTTCTTCTTCTTCCATACACTATACAATGTACACAAAGTATAGATAAGATACAACATAAAGAAAAGTGGCCTACTAAGTCAAACAGTGCATAACCGACTACACTAATCGACTGGCGCTATGTCTTTGCCAGCTGCTGTAGGTAGGTGTAACAAACTAAATATAATAAGTGATAAGTCAGTGGCCATGTGAGTATCATAATGACCACCAACATGCTAAGTGTAGATGTGCAGGCCCATCTAGCCAGGCATTCCATCATCAATATCCGCACATGTTGAGCTTGCCATCTCAACATTGTCCACCCCTGTCTATGAAAGCCCTCCTTTGTTAGAAGAAGAAACTAAAATTCTTGAACCTGAAAATATTCTAAATACTGACTTTATGACCAGTAGAAGTGGCTGTAGATATTCTAGATATTTGGTTAAGTTTAAAATCATCCTATTAAAGAGTCCCAATGGATGCTCGCCTGCAACCTAAGTGCTTACTCCTCACTACTCGCTCCACATTGAGCTAATAGCAATTGAGGACAATTGCTATCCGACCCCGGGGGTATGATGCCAGGAGACATATTCCACGGTGGATTTCGTGAGGTTTTTATTCCATAGTGGATTCGGTGAGGTTTTTCGGTGGATTCCGTAAACTATATTTATTTGCCAAGGCTCGTACACAAGGTGGAATCCTTGTGCGAGAAGTTGATGGGACGCCTATTCTTTTCAGGTGTCAAATTAATTTAATATGCATGTGGGTGGTTCCACAACGGGCGAGTCCACAAAATACATATTAAATTAATGGACATTTATAAGTTTAGAGTGCACTCGAATTAAATTAAGGTTAGGATAGAGTTCCAACCTATTTAATTATTTTGTAGCTAAAGACTACTAGATATTCACTTTTGTGGGTTTTATCTTATTATTTTGTAACAATTGTGAATGCTTGAATTGATATGTAGAGTAGGCAATGGTGGAGTTGGGAAGGACCGGGCAATGATGTGAATTCAAAATACCTAGAAGAACTATTATTTTTTATGGGTGCGTACCTTATTACTAAAGACGTGGCACCAATATTTATTTAGGTGTGCTTATTTATTAAAGCACTTGACAAACATTTATTATTTTGTACGTCCATAGGCTCTCGGTTAAATATTTTATTATTTGACATTGTATTTGGACACACCCCAACTTTTGGGACGCCCAAATGCTTTATTCTTTATTTGGGAAAAAGTAAACAAAAAAGCCAAAAGCATACTAATTGTAAAGTGGGCTATTTTTTAGCTTGGAGATTAATAAATCTATAAATACATGCTTGTGAAACGCTCACACAAGGCATGGGGGGAGATTGCCCCTAATTGGTCTTCTTACCTCTTTTTGTGCACAATCTCTTTTTGCCTTTATGAAGCTTTTGTAGAGTTCTTTGTTCTTGGGGACCTTCTTGCATTCACTACACGCTGTCGTACTGCTGCGCATCCGAGATGTGGAATCCACCAAAAAGGATATGCTGAATATGGACTATTTGTCAAGGCACTTGCTTCTTATTATCACATGTAATTAGAGGGTGTTTGTTCAGATTTTGTCAGCCATTGGACATGGGTTTCAATTATCTTATAGTCAGCAAATGAGACTTTTACATATGGAATAAGTGGATCTTTTGGTATGTCACTAGCTCAGCTATACAAATACTTCTTTTCAGTATCATTGCAAGGGAAACTAAATGAAGAGCACCAAAGGCTCACATTGTTTTGTGGAACTTGTCGAGAAGGTCACTTTTTTGCATGGAAATTCACCGTTAGACGTCTCAAGATCTGTCAATACCACTGAAAGGGTGTAAAGCCACTCCAACTAAAGTAAAATTTCAGAGAAAGGTGCAAGATTTAAAAGGGCTGCTTTTCTGAGGCTATTGTAAAAATAAAAAAAAAGAGAGCTTTATTGGCCGTTTTGCTTTTCTGAGGACAGGGAGGAGCTTTTGTTTTTGAATCGAATTTGGGGGGAAAAGATGGTCTGGAAAAAGGAAGACACGGAGTTTTTTTTGGGGGAATCAGAATGCTAAAGGAGGAGATCTGCCGCGAAAAAGAGGAAGGAAGGAAAATAGAGAGGATACGCTGCGCTGGGAAAAAGAGAAAAAATAGAGGGCACTCTGCAACTTCGAGGGGATTATAGAAAATAAGGAAAGGAAATGGAGGACAGGAAAGAACAGAGGAGCTGGACGAAAGAAAAGAAGAGATTTTTTACTTCATTGCTGTGATGACAGGATAGGCAGCCGTTTTACTGGTTGAAAAAGGGGATTCGTTTGCTCAGCGACTTCGATGAATAGTATGCTTTGACAGCTGAGGGAGAGCTTTTTCAATCAGGAAAAGGATAGACAGCCTTTACGGGAGGAGATTGGGGGAAATCAGAAGGCGGAAGGAGATGATTATGGCCGCAGATTGTAGGTACTCGGGAACGGCTGAACTCGTTGACTCTGTGGCTTAACAGGGAACTGGTTTTCTGGGCAACTTCGAGGAGCAGTGGGTTTTTACCGAAAGGAGGAAGGGACTTTGGTGAGCTTGACGACAAGGACGAAGCTGCAGGTGAAGACCACGAACTCTGGATTGGGAAGGACGAGAAGGAAGACACCTGAAGCACCATGATTGTGCTTAAAAGAGGCGAATTGACAGAACGGGAGACACAGGAAAGCTCGAATGAAGACATAGGCTGAGAGTGTGACTCTGAAGGAATTCAATGAAACAAAGACAAACAAAGAAGACTGTAACAGGCCGAGACAGTCAGAGATGAAGAGAGGAATGAAGCAAAGTTGAAGGCAGTTGGAAAATGACAAAAAAAAGCCATAGGAAATGAGTAATCAACAAACCCAGAAGTTGATGATGATGAGGCCGTGACAAAGCTGATGATGGCGAATTCTGGAGATGAAGTCGACGAAGGGATTATCGAACATGTTAGTGTCAGGATGAAGCTCAGCGTTCAGAGGGATGATGAGGAAGACAACTGACGTTTCCGTTGAGTAGTGCAAGTAGATATGTTCCCATTACCTTCATGGATGCAAGCCTTCTTCTGCAGGGAGACGACGGACAATGCTGCAGAGTTACTAAAGCAATGGATGCAAAGAGTTCTTGTTGAACCAATTGAAAGGAAAGGACATTGCTGAGGTGATTGTGTCAGGAAGGGAGAAGTTTGCATCTATCTCAGCTGATGATGAAGGCGGACTATGAAGATGATGATGCCGTCGAGGACTGAGAGGCTCGAAACAGACTGTCACCGGACTAGTCCTTTCAGCTATCCCTACATGGGATCTCCTGAGGCATCTTCCATGACAGCAATCGCAAACAGCACGAACAGTGTATGCATACAGCTGTAGTCTGAACCATTAAAGGAAAGTTTTCCAATCGTTGTGGAGACTCCATGGAAGGACTATTTGCGGCATTCCTGTAAACAGTGTTACATTGAAGAAGACATCTGAGGACTGCGATTCCTTGTGAGGTCTACGAACAATTTCTGCTACAGGGATCTTGGAATGTTGCGAGGCGAGGACCACCATTGAACAGATTGAAAGCAACACTACACCACTGCTATTCTAAATGCATCAGAAACATGTGGAAGCATTGATTTTGATGATCTCTTGGAGCACCTTATAAATGATGTTCAGCAATCTGAAGAGAAATCCAAGTCTGTCTTCATTAATTGAGTCTTAGCATATCTGAATGACAAGGAATACTTTCATAATCACTTTTTCTTTGGATATCCATACTCTTGCTAAAATTGGGAATTGATTAGGTTGTTTCCTTTCTTTCTTCATGCAAAGCCTCGTATCTATGATAGTGAAGACAGTAGTATCAAGTCAGAGCTTGTATCACATACCCCAAATAAACTTAAACAGTCTACGATTGAGGAGTCAGATTTGTGACCTTATGAGGATGTTTGTGATAAAAAAGAAGGATTGAATTCATAAGAGATCATTGACAATTCAGAGATTGATCCATCGACTGAATTATAAGAGACGGTTTTTCCTTTTGAACTGGTGGCCACTGTAATTAAAACTTGTGGAAAAAGCAACTCTCCTTTTGTTCTTATAGACTTTATTGAAGCAACTATGGAGCTGGACAAGAGGGTGGAGTCCCTTTGAATGCTCAAAAGAATGCAGGGTGTCCTGAAATTATAACAGATTTGACTTCATTTTTCTTGCTTGATCTTCTAGCCTGAAATTATCAAGAACTTCTGAAGTTGCGACATTGCTTTCGAAACCCTTCGATATCTTTGGTGAACCCGACGTGAAAGCGTCGCAGAAATTTCAGGATGGGAGATACTTCAGCCTCTATTTCAGCTTCTTCTACAGTTTCAGCTGCGTCTACTTTAGCTCCATCAATGACTGCTGCGTCAAGTACTTCAACAGAGGATCTAAAACAGATTTTGCAGAATATGTCCATGTATATGCAGCTCCAAAATCAGCAAACACAATTGTATATGCAGCAGCAACAACAATTGCATCAACAGCAGTTGTCTCAGCAAAGGCAACTCTATTCAGAGCAGGAGAATGCAAACAGCGCGACTAAGGCTATTGAAGCAGTTGAAAATGAGAAGAAGCTATTTGACGGGCGTAATGTTTCAGCATATTTGAAGACATATGAGATCAAGATGGGGTTTTTTGGAGTTCCTGCTGGACTTATGAGTAAGTACTTCCTTCGTCTTGTCACACCTGCTTTGAGGACAAAAGTGACTGATCTTTTTATTCAAAATACACATTGGCAAGATTTTAAGAAGGCCTTGAAAGAAGAATACTTCCTTGAGGACTTTGGTATGGCTACTCGGCGGTCATTCCGAGAGTGGGTCTACATGCCAAACAAAGGTCTCGTTGCTTCGGAGTTGATTCGAGAATTTGAAGAGAGGTATAGTCAGCTTGATGCCATTGAACAAAGAGCATTGGATGTTGAAAAAGTTGAGCTTTTCTTGCAAGCTGCAGATCCTGCTCTTCAAGAAGAATTGGGTGAGCTTCTTGAAGATCGCACGAAGCCTATGGGTCTTAAAACTGATTGGCAGGATGCTCAGGATGCAGTCTCGACTTTGACCAAGAGGAGGATATGGAAGACTCGCCTATAGAATGGTTCCATGCTACCTACACCATCATCAGCTCGTATACCTACTTCTATCCCTGTTATTTCTTCTCCTCCTCAGCCAGTTTCTTGGACTATGCCAGTGCCTACTGTTTCCACTCCACCTATTCCTCCTGTTCCACGACCGATGCCTACACCTTCTGCTCCAAAACCATCCGCTCCATCGGTGCCTACCTCTCTTGATGACATAATCAAAGGCATCACAGATTTGACACTGGAGTCAGTCAAAGCGGAGTTGGTGGGTAAGTTGAAGGAGCAGTTTGCTTCGACTGCACCTACTACTTCTTCTAGCGCTCCTACTGCACCTAGGAGTGCTCCTAGTGCACCTAGGAGAGATCGGAGATGTATTTGGTGTGATAGTACGGACCATCAGCATTGCAGGGATTGTGACTCTTTCCAGGATGTAAGGAGGAAGAATGTGGTATATTGGGGGCAAGATGGTAAGATTTGGTTGACTGAGACAGGAGCTCCACTTGCTACCAACTTTGGTAAAGGTGGAATGAAGAAGTTAGTGGAGGACATGGCTGCGTGTACTTCTTATGTGACAGCTAGAGGTGATGCTTCTGCATATGGAGTACAGATTGAGAAGGGATCAGAGACTCAGTCCGCACTATGGACTTATGCTATGGAGACTGCAAACAAGGGGAAAATTCAGCAAACTGTTTTGACTAGTGCAGGCTCTAGCATCAGATCAGAGACAGGTTGGGACTCGCCTGTTGACAGGTATTCTATTTATGCTTATTTGGCTAAGTCTCATGGTGCAGATGTACTTGTTGAGGAGAAGCGTAAGAGGGATGAAGAAAATCCAAGCGCAGCTAAGAAGACAAGAGGGGGTGAGTTTGTTACTCCACCTACTACAGGACCGTCTTCAAGACCAGGGCCAGATCGACAGATGGAAGATGCTCAAAAGAGAGAAAAGAGGCAAGAGCCTAGAGAGAGAAAGCAGCCAGGGTTCAGATTGATGTCCGATATTGAGACATCTACAGACATGAGGAAAATCTTTAATGATAAGATACTTGGCAGTGAGGTGACTTTCACTATTTCTGAGATTTTGGGCATCTCAAAAAGAGAGTTTCAAGATCAGTTTCAGGAGGTCCTGAAGAGGAAAAGACATGCATTGTCTACTACTGATACACAGGGAGTTTTGATTGGGGAGTTGGATGAGGATGAGGATGAGGTTATGGTTGATAATGCTTATGTTTTTCCACAGGTAGAGAAGAGGGTTCAGCCTATGCATTATGCTGAAATTGATGAGCCTGTCATGATACCGCGTAGTCACTTTTCGCGGAGCCATTAGGCTAGGGCAACTACAGAGACGATGGTAAAGATTGGAGAGAAACAGGTGCCTTATGTTGCATTGGTTGATCATGGTTCAGAGATTAATCTCATAGTTCATGGAGTTTATGAGAGTAACAGATGGCCTATGGATGTAGAGCATGGGTGGCGTATGAGAACCGCCAATAACACTGCAAGTGATTTGTATGTTGCCTGTCCTAGTGTCAGGGTTTCTATTGGTGATGTAGAGAAGGATTTTCATTTCTTTGTGCAGGATTCATGCTCTTATCCCATAATTCTTGGTCAGCCGTTCATTACAGAAATGCGCATGGAAACAAAGGTCATGGATGATGGATCTGCTTATGCACGGATTCACAGTAAAAATGGTATGAGAGCAGTTCAGTTTATGACTGTATGTGTGAACCATGTTAGAAACAGAGATACTCTCAGAGATGCACCTTTTCCCACTGTGAGGGATTCGGGTTTTCATTAGGTACCGCCGTTTCGCGAGACGACGGTGGTACAGAGGAGAGGAGATTGGAGTTCTCGCCTCCTGGCAGCAGTGTTTTCTCCTCCGGTTTTGTTGGGATTTCAACAAACAGTTCGATGAGTTATCAGAAGACTTCTAGGTTGCCTAGAGCTGCCAGGCAGTATATATGCAGGAAGGAGAAAAATTTGAAAAATACAGGAATTTTGGAGGATGATGAGCAAATAGATGGGATGTATGACAGTGTGATTTGTGCAGATACGATGACAGAGATGGGAGATATGCTGAAAACTGATATGCTGAATTGTCACAGTAATGTATTAGTGTAGTCCCTGGACATGTTTCATGAAATTGCAGATTTTATGTCACAGATTGAGTCAGAGGCTGAGGAAACTCAGCAAAGAGTGTTGAGTGCTGAAGAAATTCAGTAAACAGAGTTTCCAACTGGTTATGATCAGCTTTCAGAGAGACAGAGGGCTGAAAATTTTCAGCCAACAGAGTTTACTGCTGAAATATTTCAGCATTCAGAGTTTGGGGCTGTTCCTGTGCAGTCCATAGAGCAGAGGGCTGAGAATATTCAGCCATTGGAGTGCAGAATTGCTGATTTATAGCAAGGTTTATGTAATGCAGAAGAGCATAATGAAGCCAGGGTTGACACGAAATACAAAACTGTGGATAAGAAGGTGAAGCCGGTTGCTGTACCGCTTCCACCTGACAGTGATCAGCAAATAGAGAGGGCTGCTAAACAGCAAATTTTGAGGAATCCGGAGCATATTGGTCATAAATTTTCAGCAGAGACTCTTGCTGAATTGAAAATTGGAAATGGTGTATTCTTGCTACCCATAGAGAAGCAATGCTTTCAGGAGATGCTTGAGCGTCATGGAAGGGGATTTGCTTTTTTCCCACATGAGATTGGATGTGTGAATCCTGATATTGTTGCTCCTATGGTCATTTTTACTATTCCTCATATTCCATGGAATCTTCGACCTATTCCAATGCCTAAAGCACACTTGCCAAAGATGATTGATTTATTAAATGAGAAAATCAGGATG
The DNA here is from genome assembly GCF_053477565.2 of Lygodium microphyllum. Lineage (NCBI taxonomy): Eukaryota > Viridiplantae > Streptophyta > Polypodiopsida > Schizaeales > Lygodiaceae > Lygodium > Lygodium microphyllum. The sequence goes on along the minus strand of NW_028229733.1, from coordinate 26,541 downwards.
GGAATCCTTGAGCCTTCATCTGCACCATACTCAAACAGGTGGTTTACAGTTCCAAAAAAGAATGGTACTCTCCGATTTATTCAGGACATGCAGCCAGTGAACAGAGTTACTATCAGGAATGTTGGTATAGGTCCAGTTGTGGATGAGTTTGCAGAGGCATTTGCTGGACATGCCATCTATTCTTTGGGTGATTTGTATTCAGGATATGATCAGTTTCAGCTGGCTTTGGAAAGCAGGGACATAACCACCATGAGAACTCCTATTGGGCTTGTCAGGATGTGTACCTTGCCTCAAGGTACCACTAATTCTGTTGCGCATATGATGAATGCCATGCATAAGGTCCTTCGTGATTACGTACCTCAGCTTACTATGCCTTTCTTGGATTATGTGCCCATTAAGGGGTGTGCAGAAGAAGAGAAGAATGAGAGTCTAAATGAGCAGGGATGCAGATATTTTGTGGCTGATCATATTTCAGCATGTGAGAAGATTTTGGCCAGGTTAGAAGAAGTGAACTTGACACTTTCAGGGCAAAAATCTGTTTTTGGAGTGAATGAGGTTGTCATTGTTGGACATATGTGTGGATATTATGGCAGAAAACCCTCACCTAATAAGGTGAATGCTATTGGCAAGATTGCAGAGTATTGTTCTACTACTTCAGAGGTACGGAGATTCATTAGAGCTTGTGTGTTTTATATGATTTGGATACCTCATTTTGCACACATAGCAGATTGTTTGTATCAGCTGCTTTGAAAGGGGCAGAAACTCTATTGGGATGAGAGCCACACTAGAGCCATGCGGAAATTGAAGAAGTTATTGCAGAATCCTCCTACTCTCAGGAAAGCGGATTATAATTGTGGAAAGCCTATTGTATTGACAGTTGACACTAGTCCAATTGGCATAGGTTGGGCTGTGGGTCAAGATGATGCAGATGGAAATAGGTATGCTATTCGATTTGGGGCGAAAGTCCCAAACGAGAGACAGAGGAGATATCCGCAAATCAAGAGGGAGTTATTGGGGATTGTCACGGCTCTCAAATGTGACGAGTACTTTATTGGAGCTTCAGTTGTGGTAGAGACAGATTGCTTGCCATTGATTGGTATGATCACGAGTTGCTCTACTCCGGATATAGCTATGCTGAGATGGATTGCATACATTAAGTCATTAAATCTGGAATTTAAACACATAGCAGGGAAGGATAATCCAGGTAGATATGTTGTCTAGAGCCAGATATGATGATGAGGAGACTCTACTTGCAGAAGAGGATGATGCAGAAATTTCAGCCACTATGGTTGATCATATTTGTCATGTCTATGATATTGTGGCTTTCACAGAAGAACTCTATGTTGGAGATTGGTTGCTTAGTGTACTGAGGTACCTGCCAATCTGCAACCAATCTCCAACATAGAGTTCTTCTGTGAAAGCCACAATATCATAGACATGACAAATATGATCAACCATAAGGCTGAAATTTCTGCATCATCCTCTTCTGCAAGTAGAGTCTCCTCATCATCATATCTGGCTCTAGATAACATATCTGCCACTGGATTATCCTTCCTTGCTATGTGTTTAAATTCCGGATTTAATGACTTAATGTATGCAATCCATCTCAGCATAGCTATATCCCGAGTAGAGCAACTCGTGATCATACTAATCAATGGCAAGCAATCTGTCTCTACCATAACTGAAGCTCCAATAAAGTACTCCTTGTCACATTTGAGAGCCGTGACAATCCCCAATAACTCCCTCTTGATTTGCGGATATCTCCTCTGTCTCTCGTTTAGGACTTTTGCCCCAAATCGAATAGCATACCTATTTCCATCTGCATCATCTTGACCCACAGAACAACCTATGCCAATTGGACTAGTGTCAACTGTCAATACAATAGACTTTCCACAATTATAATCCGCTTTCCTGAGAGTAGGAGCATTCTGCAATAACTTCTTCAATTTCCGCATGGCTCTAGTGTGGCTCTCATCCCAATAGAATTTTTGCCCCTTTCGAAGCAGCTGATACAAACAATCTGCTATGTGTGCAAAATGAGGTATCCAAATCATATAAAACACACAAGCTCTAATGAATCTCCGTACCTCTGAAGTAGTAGAACAATACTCTGCAATCTTGCCAATAGCATTCACCTTATCAGGTGAGGGTTTTCTGCCATAATATCCACACATATGTCCAACAATGACAACCTCATTCACTCCAAAAACAGATTTTTGCCCTGAAAGTGTCAAGTTCACTTCTTCTAACCTGGCCAAAATCTTCTCATATGCTGAAATATGATCAGCCACAAAATATCTGCATCCCTGCTCATTTAGACTCTCATTCTTCTCTTCTTCTGCACACCCCTTAATGGGCACATCATCCAAGAAAGGCATAGTAAGCTGAGGTATGTAATCACGAAGGACCTTATGCATGGCATTCATCATATGCGCAACAGAATTAGTGGTACCTTGAGGCAAGGTACACATCCTGACAAGCCCAATAGGAGTTCTCATGGTGGTTATGTCCCTACTTTCCAAAGCCAGCTGAAACTGATCATATCTTGAATACAAATCACCCAAAGAATAGATGGCACATCCAGCAAATGCCTCTGCAAACTCATCCACAACTGGACCTATACCAACATTCCTGATAGTAACTCTGTTCACTGGTTGCATGTCCTGAATAAATCAGAGAGTACCATTCTTCTTTGGAACTGTAAACCACCTGTTTGAGTATGGTGCAGATGAAGGCTCAAGGATTCCCATCCTAATTTTCTCATTTAATAAATCAATCAGCTTTGGCAAGTGTGCTTTAGGCACTGGAATAGGTCGAAGATTCCATGGAATATGAGGAATAGTAAAAATGACCATAGGAGCAACAATATCAGGATTCACACATCCAATCTCATGTGGAAAAAAAGCAATTCCCCTTCCATGACGCTCAAGCATCTCCTGAAAGCATTGCTTCTCTATGGGTAGCAAGAAATCACCATTTCCAATTTTCAATTCAGCAAGAGTCTCTGCTGAAAATTTATGACCAATATGCTCCGGATTCCTCAAAATTTGCTGTTTAGCAGCCCTCTCTATTTGCTGATCACTGTCAGGTGGAAGTGGTACAGCAACCGGCTTCACCTTCTTATCCACAGTTTTGTATTTCGTGTCAACCCTAGCTTCATTATGCTCTTCTGCATTACATAAACCTTGCTGTAAATCAGCAATTCTGCACTCCAATGGCTGAATATTCTCCGCCCTCTGCTCTATGGACTGCACAGGAACAACCCCAAACTCTGAATGCTGAAATATTTCAGCAGTAAACTCTGTTGGCTGAAAATTTTCAGCCCTCTGTCTCTCTGAAAGCTGATCATAACCAGCTGGAAACTCTGTTTGCTGAATTTCTTCAGCACTCAACACTCTTTGCTGAGTTTCCTCAGCCTCTGACTCAATCTGTGACATAAAATCTGCAATTTCATGAAATATGTCTAGGGACTGCACTAATACATTACTGTGACAATTCAGCATATCAGTTTTCAGCATATCTCCCATCTCTGTCATCGTATCTTCACAAATCACACTGTCATACATCCCATCTATGTGCTCATCATCCTCCAAAATTCCTGCATTTTTCAAATTTTTCTCCTTCCTGCATATATACTGCCTGGCAGCTCTAGGCAACCTAGAAGTCTTTTGATAACTCATTGACCTGTTTACTGAAATCCCAATAAAACCGGAGGAGAAAACACTGCTGCCAGGAGGCGAGAACTCCAATCTCCTCTCCTCTGTACCACCATCGTCTCGCGAAACGGCGGTACCTAATGAAAACCCGAATCCCTCACAATGGGCAAAGGTGCATCTCTGAGAGTATCTCTGTTTCTAACATGGTTCACACATACAGTCATAAATTGAACTGCTCTCATACCATTTTTACTGCGAATCCGTGCATAAGCAGATCCATCATTCATGACCTTTGTTTCCATGCGCATTTCTGTAATGAATGGCTGACCAAGAATTATGGGATAAGAGCATGAATCCTACACAAAGAAATGAAAATCCTCCTCTACATCACCAATAGAAACCCTAACACTAGGACAGGCATCATACAAATCACCTGCAGTGTTATTGGCGGCTCTCATACGCCACCCATGCTCTACATCCATAGACCATCTATTACTCTCATAAACTCCACGAACTATGAGATTAATCTCTGAACCATGATCAACCAATGCAACATAAGGCACCTGTTTCTCTCCAATCTTTACCATCGTCTCTGTAGTTGCCCTAGCCCAATGGCTCCGCGAAAAGTGACTACGCGGTATCATGACAGGCTCATCAATTTCAGCATAATGCATAGGCTGAACCCTCTTCTCTACCTGCGGAAAAACAGAAGCATTATCAACCATAACCTCATCCTCATCCTCATCCAACTCCCCAATCAAAACTCCCTGTGTATCAGTAGTAGACAATGCATGTCTTTTCCTCTTCAGGACCTCCTGAAACTGATCCTGAAACTCTCTTTTTAAGATGCCCAAAATCTCAGAAATAGTGAAAGTCACCTCACTGCCAAGTATCTTATCATTAAAGATTTTCCTCATGTCTATAGATGTCTCAATATCGGACATCAATCTGAACCCTGGCTGCTTTCTCTCTCTAGGCTCTTGCCTCTTTTCTCTCTTTTGAGCATCTTCCATCTGTCGATCTGGCCCTGGTCTTGAAGACGGTCTTGCAGTAGGTGGAGTAACAAACTCACCCCGTCTTGTCTTCTTAGCTGCGCTTGGATTTTCTTCATCCCTCTTACGCTTCTCCTCAACAAGTACATCTGCACCATGAGACTTAGCCAAATAAGCATAAATAGAATACCTGTCAACAGGCGAGTCCCAACCTGTCTCTGATCTGATGCTAGAGCCTGCACTAGTCAAAACAGTTTGCTGAATTTTCCCCTTGTTTGCAGTCTCCATAGCATAAGTCCATAGTGCGGACTGAGTCTCTGATCCCTTCTCAATCTGTACTCCATATGTAGAAGCATCACCTCTAGCTGTCACATAAGAAGTACGCGTAGCCATGTCCTCCACTAACTTCTTCATTTCACCTTTACCAAAGTTGGTAGCAAGTGGAGCTCATGTCTCAGTCAACCAAATCTTACCATCTTGCCCCCAATATACCACATTCTTCCTCCTTGCATCCTGGAAAGAGTCACAATCCCTGCAATGCTGATGGTCCGTACTATCACACCAAATACATCTCCGATCTCTCCTAGGTGCACTAGGAGCACTCGTAGGTGCAGTAGGAGCGCTAGAAGAAGTAGTAGGTGCAGTCGAAGCAAACTGCTCCTTCAACTTACCCACCAACTCCGCTTTGACTGACTTCAGTGTCAAATCTGTGATGCCTTTGATTATGTCATCAAGAGAGGTAGGCACCGATGGAGCGGATGGTTTTGGAGCAGAAGGTGTAGGCATCGGTCGTGGAACAGGAGGAATAGGTGGAGTGGAAACAGTAGGCACTGGCATAGGCCAAGAAACTGGCTGAGGAGGAGAAGAAATAACAGGGATAGAAGTAGGTATACGAGCTGATGATGGTGTAGGTGGCATGGAACCATTCTGTAGGCGAGTCTTCCATATCCTCCTCTTGGTCAAAGTCGAGACTGCATCCTGAGCATCCTGCCAATCAGTTTTAAGACCCATAGGCTTCGTGCGATCTTCAAGAAGCTCACCCAATTCTTCTTGAAGAGCAGGATCTGCAGTTTGCAAGAAAAGCTCAACTTTTTCAACATCCAATGCTCTTTGTTCAATGGCATCAAGCTGACTATACCTCTCTTCGAATTCTCGAATCAACTCCGAAGCAGCGAGACCTTTGTTTGGCATGTAGAACTTTGGTAAAGGTGGAATGAAGAAGTTAGTGGAGGACATGGCTGTCTATCCTTTTCCTGATTGAAAAAGCTCTCCCTCAGCTGTCTATCCAAGGGAAAGGGTATCCTGAACTTCCAATGAACTATCGATTCCTAAATATCCATGACCCAAAACCCTACTATTACACAGTTCCTGTAGATAAATGCAATACAATTGGATTATCATCACACGAAACATTGTATAAGGCTATGCCCATGTAAATACAAATAAAGACTTCTTTTTATCAATATCTGACTGTGCATAAGAGTTGTTAAAAAGTTAAGTAGCTACATTGTTTACGAGATAGTTGAACTAAAAATGAAAGATAACCTAACGTCGATTATCATATAATAACGTTAAGAAAAATTTTAACCAGGCACAACCCCAGGTACAGGCTCCAAATTCGCCCCCTACATCAAGTACTACTGTGACCCAGGAGAAGAAGTTCCTCCTCAAGCAGATAAAGCCACCCGAGTTTGACGGGAGAGGCAGATTCGTCCAGTCTCATGCTGAAATTTGGATTGAATCCATGGAGGATTACTTTGAAGCAGCTGGTACTGCACCTACCAATCAGGCCATGCTCGCCAAGTTAAAACTCACCGGCAAAGCCAGACTTTGGTGGAAGCAATGGTGTGGGGATCAAGGGACTTCAGAGGGGTCCGTTACCTGGGAGAAGTTGAAGAAAGCCATGCAGGGAAGATATTTGCCACCTGCATATCGTACGCAGAAAATGAATGAGTTCTACGAGCTAAAACAGCTAGGACTCACTCTTGACGCATACTACTCTAAATTCGTCTCACTTTTAAAGTATGCACCACAGATGGACATGACGCAGCAGGTGTCCAAATTTTGTGCGGGCTTAAATCCACCCGTAAATACCCGTCTCGAATCTATGCGTCCATCAGATCTTCAGGATGCACTCATTCAAGCGGTGCCTATAATTCAGGAGGTGCAAGCTAGACCAAGGGGTAACAAAACTTGGTCCTATAGTGACCCGAACAGAGGAGCATTCAGACCTCAAATGAAGAGAGTTCAAGGTCACAATCAGGGACAAAGGAAGAAAGCAAGTACAAATAACGTCAACAACTTTGTTCCTACTCAAAGTAACGACCGAAACCTCCGTTGTTTCCACTGCAACGAACCCGGTCACTTCAAGAGGCAATGTCCCAAGCTCAGCGGAGGACATCGTCAAACGCCTTTCCAAGGTGCAGGCCGCGGTCAAGGAGCCGCCACCCATGGAAGAGGAAGAACCGCTTGCATTGCCAATAGGCAAAGATACGAAGAAGAAGAAGAGGAAGATCCGACTATGGGAGCAGAATTTGAAAGAGCGACAGTCCATGCCGCTTTACATAAGAAAGGGCCGAATCGCCAGTTCTCGGTGATTCAGACACCGTCAGACTATCAAGGTAAAGGTTTCAAAACCTTGATTGATTGTGGCATTACACATTCCTTTATCTCACCAGCATGTGCAAAAAGATTAGGAATAGCCACAGTAGAAGCACCTACCCTGCTTGTGGAATTGGCAAACGGTCGTGAGGTAACTTGTACCAGGCAAACTGCTAAGGTAGAATTCTTTCTGGGAGGAAAGAAGACTTTAGTCAAATTCAGAGTCATGAATTTAGGTATCCATGAGTGTCTACTCAGAATGGATTGGCTTAAGCCCAATGACGCCCACATTCACTATGGAAAGGGTCAAGTTTCCTTTCAAAACTCTGAAAGGGAATTTGTCACAACTCAAGGTGAGGCAGGAGTGCCAAGAATCCAATTAGCCAAAGTATCTCGGATCATAAAAGGAGTCAGAAAAGGATTACCCGTTTACCTGATCAAACTCAACAAGTTGGATCAAAAGCAAGAATCTCATGAGGAACCTTCTTGGCTAAAGGAATACGCTGACGTATTCCCTGAGGAATTGATTGAACTTCCGCCTCAAAGAGAAGTAGATCATGAGATTAGGCTAGTGCTTGGAGCTGCACCAATCGCAAAAAGACCTTATAGAATATCCATACCGGAAGCAATTGAGTTGAAGGAACAACTCAAGCAACTGTTAGATCAGGGTTACATCCGGCCTAGCAACTCATCGTGGGGAGCTCCAGTACTATTCCAGAAAAAGAAAGATGGGACACTTCGATTATGTATTGATTATCGAGGGTTGAATCAATCAATAGTCAAGAACAAGTATCATATTCCTAGAATAGATGAGTTTCTTGATCGTCTTCAAGGTGCAAAGATCTTCTCCAAGATTGATCTCAGGTCGGGTTATTATCAGATAAGGATCAAGGAAGAAGATATTCCAAAGACGGCCTTCAATACAAGATATGGGCACTTTGAGTTCCTGGTTATGTCATTCGGGCTTACAAATGCACCTGCCACCTTCAATAGATTAATGCATGATATTTTTAGACCATATCTTGATGATTTTGTGCTTGTCTTCTTTGATGACACTTTAGTCTATTCTAAACAAGAAGAAGATCATGAACCTCAACTTCGGATTGTCCTTGAGACAATGAGGTCTCATAAGCTGTATGCAAAAATGAAGAAGTGTGCATCCTTCAAGCGTCAAATTGAATATCTGGGATTCATAGTATCATTAGAAGGAATATCAGTAGACCCTGCCAAGGTCAGAGATGTGCTTGAATGGCCAATACCAGTATCCATCAAAGAAATACGTAGCTTTCTTGGATTGACAGGATGGTATAGGGTCTTCATCAAAAACTATGCTTTGATTGCAGCACCTCTTACAGATTTAGTAAAGAAGTAGACTTCCATTACATGGTCAACTTCAGAACAAAATAGCTTCGACAAACTAAAGCAAAGTTTGGTATCAGCACCTATTCTAAAACTTCTTGACCTCAATAAGGAGTTCGAGGTAGTAACTGATGCTAGCATTCTTGCCTTGGGATGTGTACTTATGTAGGAAGGTCATCCAGTAGCATACTCTTCAAGGAAATTGAAGAGTCATGAAAAGAATTATGCCACACATGATCTGGAATTACTAGCTATCATCCATGCTCTAAAGCTTTGGAGACACTACCTGTTGGGTAACAAGTTTACTCTAGTAACCAATCATAAGAGTCTCAAATGGATTTTTACCCAAAACGAGCTCAACATGAGGCAACATCGGTGGATTGAAGTATTGGAGGAATATGATTTTGAAATCAAGTACCGACCAAGGAAGGAGAATGTAGTTGCCGATGCACTCAGTCACAAGACATTCCTAAATTCCCTAATCTTGCAAAATCCATCAACGGCCAGATCTCTGGCTACAAAAGTATCTATGCCAAAAAACCCTATACTTGAACTAGCTAGAGAGGAAGCATGCCATGATTTGGCCTACCAAATAATGATAAAGGAAATATCTACCAAGGAGCAGAATCAGAAGTTGCAAGCTAAGTATCAGGAATTTTCCATTGATAATAGACTTGTCTACTACAGAACAAGGCTGTGTATACCAACAAGCCAGTCACTTAAGCAGAAGATATTATGGGAAGCTCATGATTCTCCTTTCACAGGACATCCTGGCTATGCTAAGACTCTTAATGTAGTTAGGAAGAGCTACCATTGGGAGAGGCTTAAAGGTGACGTTCTCAAGTATGTCACTGAGTGTTTGTCTTGCCAACGTATCAAGGCCAAACATGTCATGATGCCAGGGAAACTGCAACCGCTTGACATTCCCCAAATGAAATGGGAATTCATCAGTATGGATTTTGTTGTTGGCTTACCCCAAGTCCAAGGAGGATACAATTCCATTATGGTTGTGGTTGACATGCTTACCAAGGTTGCACACCTGATACCAGTAAAGACAAACTATAAAGCCTCCGACATTGCAAGATTGTTTATCAAGGAGATATTCAAGCTACATGGGTTACCTAGAATAATCATTAGTGATCGAGATTCTCTCTTCACATCACACTTCTGGAGAGCTATCTTTGAAGCTATTGGGACTCAACTCTGTTTTAGCACCGCCTACCATCCCCAAACGGATGGCAAAATAGAGCGAGTAAATCAAGTCATCGAGGATATGCTTAGGGCATCCTGCTGTCGAGAGCCGAAGAGGTGGATTCAATTCTTGCCTTTGGTTGAATTTGTCTACAATGCTTCTTACCAGCAGAGCATTCAGATGACTCCTTTCCAGGCATTGTATGGTCAGGATTCTCGAAGTCCCCTAAACTTTTCTGATCCAAACCTAAGAGTTGAAGCGTCAAGACAGATGTTGAAGGACATGGATGATCAAATAAGGTCAATAAGACAAGACATACAAGCGGCCAAGGATAGACAAAAGGCATACGCAGATTTGAAACGTCAAGATAAAGTCTTCAAAGAATGAGACATGGTCTTCATTCGTGTACGCCCTAAAAAGAGTTCTCTATCCCTAGGAGAATGCAAGAAGCTAAGTCCAAGGTATTGTGGGCCATACAAAATTCTCAAATGCCTAGGACCCAATGCTTATAGATTGCAACTCCCTGAGAACCTAAAGTTCACAATGTATTCCATATCAGCCTATTGAAAAAATATGTACCCAACCCTAATCATGTACTTGATGACCAACAAATTGTAATGCCTAGTCAAGGAGTCCTTGAACTAAGGCCAGATAGGATCTTAGATGTTAGGGAAAGACAGTTAAGATCTAGAACCCTGAGAGAATGCCTCGTCCAGTGGAAAGATTATCCCGAAGAGGATGCCACTTGGATAGATGAAAGCTCTCTCAACCATCAATATCCCCAGTTTATCTCGAGATGAGGACATCTTGATTCCTCCAAGGGGGAGAGAATGTAATATTCCGATTCACTTAACTCATGCGTGAACTACCTCAAATGAAAAACGAATTGGATAAATGAATTTTTTTTTAAAATTCCCCCCTTATCCCCCCAGCCGACTGATGAGCTGGAGGGGGAGGGGAATAGAAGGATTGAGTAAGCTCCTTGGTGGAGCTTGGAGCGTGGGGGGGAGCATGCGTGATGACACGCAGGGGAGGGAGGATCCCCCTCCCCTCCCCTATTTAAATCAGGGTCGACACACTGAAGGGGGGGCGGAAGATCAAGAGGGAAGCTGCCGTGATTGCGTGAGGGTGGTCGTGAAGAAGGGAGAGCCAGGAAACGCCGAGGGAAGTAAGGGAGGGCTGCCAAATACCCTATGTTGCTGCCATGACGAAAGGAGGGAGGGAGTGCCACCATAACGTCGCAGAGAGAGAGGGCCTGAAGGAGGGAGAAGCCGAGGGACATAGGCACGCATGTTGGTAAGGAGCCGCCATGGATTCTTGCCACCTGGGCATAGCCGTCGACGGGAGGCCCTAAAAAACCCCCCCCAGCTCACGTGGCATGAAGCCTTAGAAGCTTCCTGGGGGGGAAGCTTCTAAGGGGCCTCCTAAGCCCCCTTTCACCCCCCCTTCTTATGCCCTTTTTAAAACCTTTTTTTTCCCCCCTCCCCCGTATTAACCCTTAAGCCCCTTTTCCCCCCTTTAAGCCCTTCCTTGGCCTTGGGAACCAACACACCCCCCGGGTTTCAAAAAGCCCCTTAGCCCTTCCCATGGTTTTTGGAATCACACACCCCTTTAGGATTTCAAATTCTCCCTTTCCCTTAAGCCCCTCCCTTGACTTTGGGAACCTACCCCCCCCCCCCCCCCCCCCGTTTTATTCCCCTAAGCCTTATCACCCCCTCATAACCCTTTTAACCCTTTTTCAACCCCCCCCCCCCCCCCCATAACTCTTCTTTTTTTTTTTTCCACAACTCCCTAAGCTTTCCTCTTAATCCCCCGTATCCCCCTTATTATTATTCCCCCTTAAACCTAAAAATCCAAATCATCATCATGGCCTCGGATGATATCCCGTAAGGGAAAAGTAGCCGTGAGATAAATTATAGGGAGGGAAAGTAGAGGGAGTGAAAAGAAGGAGTGAAGGAGGAAGAGTGGAAAAAAAATAAAAGAAAGGGAAGGAAGGAGAATAAGTGCTTTCTATTCCTTCTACCCCAAGTCAAAATCCTCCAAGGGTTCCGTGGTTGCAAAACCACACTCACCCATAAACTTTTTTTGATCCAAAGAGACGGTGGAATTCCAGAAGAAAGAGGAAAAGGATATCTCACATTCGAACTACGATGCCGCCGAAGAAAGTCCAAGGTGTAGCTGCGGGAGGGTCATCTCCCGGTATCCATGCGGATATCTCACCCCAAAACCAGGTTTTTCTTCTTGGCTTTAATTCGGTTTTAAGTCGATCATGCAAATAAAAATTGTTAAGGATAGGATATATTTGTTCGAGTTATTTGTAACGAAGGAGTTTAGCTTATGAATGATAATGTATAGAGCTTAGCTTTCTTCAAATTGCATCAAGCATTATAAATTACGAGCAAGATTAACCATTTACTATAGTAGTATATTTTAGCTAAATCCTAAGGTGTAGAAATTATATCTTGCACCATTAGTCTTATTCCTTTCGCAACGAATCATTGTAAATGGTTAAATTCATGAAAGGTTTCTTTCGATGCTCAAATTACTAGAAAGTTATCTTTGCTAATTGCACATCTTAGCAAGGCAAATGTTGTTATTTGGCATGAGTTCATCTGTAAGGAAAACGGAAGTTAAAATTAAGCTGTATTGACTGGAAAGTAAATTGTCACAAGGATAGCAAAACCGTGACAAGAAGATTAATGTTACCTTCCGAAAGATGACTAAACCAATCTAAACATAGAAACATTCATACCCTAAGCACTTGACTACTTTCCTTACTGTAGGGACAATAAATTCGTAAATATAAGAAATTAGGGTTTGTCCCTAAGGTTCTTAAAAGAAGAAACCCTAGGCCTGACATACGTCAGCTTAAAGAATCTAAACAGATTATTCCATCGCAGGACTTGTGCAACAAGTATGAAATCATTTAGTCTTCCGATTGATTCACAAGGAGAAAGGGTAAAAACTCTCATCAAGGACGGCAGATCCCTACGCAAGTTATCTTGCAAAAAGATGTATTTTTGGATATCCTTCTAAATAAGAAAAGTTATAAACCGGAAACTAGCATATCTAAGGCACTTTAGGGTTAACCAAGTTGGATATGCCCTACACTGGAATGAAAAAGATCTTGCCAATTTACAAGACACCTTAGGAATGAGTGCTGATACACTCAAAAAGGAAAGAACACTTCCTTAGCAGTTTGCCATACAACTGGGTTGATTAATGGAAATGTTTGTGCTTGCTAGAGATTTTAGGGCTCTGTTTGAATTATGAATTACAAATTAAATGAGTACCTATACTTCAGGTTAAAGGCCTGAAGGAAGAGGCAGTTTCAGTTACCCCCGACTACCTGCCTAACCCTAACCAAGGGGGTTGTTGACCGCACCGGGAACGTGGACCGAACCCGCCGCGAGAGGTCTCTCCGTTGAGCTCTACTTGGAGTAGGAGGACGCTTGGGTGCCAGGGGGGCTCTGGCCGTAAATCCCTCACCTTCTAGGTCCTACACAAGAGGCTAACGTGACTCGGGATTGGATCTCGAGGCCCGCATACTAGTTTACGGGCGGAAGCTTGGAATAGTGATCCCTGAGGATTACTGGATGGCCTTCGGGCGGATTATGGACAAGCCTACAGGCGTAACTCTTTGTATTTCAAAGATAAAATGATGAAATGCTAAAAGAACTTTCTTGATATTGTTTTTCTATGTCACGTGATAAGATTATGTGAAGGAACCAGTGCTTAACAGGGTTAATTAATGAAGCTGATTGTTATATGTCAAATTAATGTGTTAGATAATTACATAACTAAAACAAACCGAGGAAAGTGCGGAGGATGCGCCATGGGTCCGTCCTACGGTTGGGTGGTCCCGGTTAGCTGGGAACTTTTCTCAAAAATCTCGAAGAACAGTGGGATGAGCATCATCATCAAAACGAATAACAAGAACAATGACCTAGAGTTACATCTTACCCGATTTACGCTGTTTTAGGGGAACGGAATGGGACTATGCCTTATGGCAGAGAGGTTGAGCCTTGCATCCCTCTCGTTTCCCATTCTCCTTGAACCAAGTGCAGCGTGAATCCGCTTTAGACCTAGCGTTTCTGCGTAAAGTAGTTCGCTCGGGTCTGACGCTGGTTGCTGTTAGCTAATGACCCATCAGGAAAACCCTAATTTCGGTCGATCCTAAGTGGGAACGGCCAGGATACTTCCGCTACGTGGCAGATGCGGGAAGACCTAGATCGCAAAACCTGTAATATTCAATGGGAGTGCCGGGCGGAGCTTTCTAGACATCCTTTCCGATGGACTGCTAAGACGTGTCCTGGATGATACTAGTGGACACATTACATAGGAACACCAAGGAAAAGGGGATTCTACTGCAAGAAAATCTATCTTGTAACATCAACAAGCTTTTATTTCATTCTTTTGATGACCAAAACAAAGAAAACAGCAATTCTTCACGCAGCATCATAGTAGATATCTCCCACGGATTTGATAGAATCAACCATAATCTTCAACTTCTTCACAGAATCCTTCAATAGAAAAAGGAACATAAAAGAATACACAATTTTTGAATGGAAATCAATCACATAGTATTCATCTTCAATGTCTTCATAGTTTTCTCTCTCAATCTCTCATATATAGATACACTGTTTTGATAGAATACATCATCTCTTCACTACAATACTCAATAATGACTCTCCATAATCCTTCTTAGGTCGTGGATGCACCTCCCAAGAGGTATGGCTGATACGAAGAGGCACTAGAGCCACTATAGTGTCTCTTCATAGCTCACTACTATCACTGTCACTCTAGTCTTCTCTTCAGTCTTCAGCAGTTGCTTCTTCCATTTTTTTTAGCTCTTTTGAACTTAGATTCATCCTTTTCAAAAGTTAGAAAACTTTTCCAAAGTCACACATACATTCTACAGAACACTTACAGAAGATCTACAGAACAGAATAGAACAGGAACAGAGCATAGACAAAGGCTCTATAGAAGGTCTACAGAGGGTTATAGAAGGTCATCAGAGAACAAAAAAATCACATAACTCATACTAAAACCACTCCAAACTATAAAAAACTATTCAATAAGATTTCAAAAGATTTCAACCTTCATCAATCATCAATCCATGCTTCATACAGAAGAAAATCAGAACAAAACAGAAGCTATACAAAAGGTATCAAAACCAATCAAAACCTCAACAGAAAATATCAGAATATCACAGAGCTTCATATTTCTACTTAGAATCATCATGAGGTTCCAAAACATAATCAATATCATCCAAAACACTCTCAAACACTTCCATTAATAACTTCACTTCTAGTACTTTTGGGACACAAAGGCGATTATGGTAATATAGACAACCTTCGCTAGCATGATAATCCTTAATATTAGACCTTTCTTTGTCAGATCTTCCTCCTTGAAGTACCTTAGCCATGAGTCATTCATATTTCTTATCCTAAGAAATAGCTTGGTATACAAGCTCAAGTATAGGGTTATCAGGTATGGATATGATTCTTAAGCTTTGAACTTTGACAATGTTAAGAAAGGTTTTTCGAAAGGCATCTACAATAGCGTTGTCCTTCCCTAAAGAATATTTGATTTCAAAATCAAACTCTTGCAGTATCTCTATCCATCTTCTTTGCCTCATGTTTAGGTCAGATTGGGTGAAGATCCACTTAAGACTTTTATGATCTCTCACTAAAGTGAATTTCCTTCCCAATAGATAGTGTCTCCATAGTCTCAAGGCATGGATTACTGCAAGTAGCTCAAGGTCATGAGTGGCATAGTTGGACTCATAGGGATTCAATTTTCAGGAAGTATAGGCCACCGGTCTTCTTGTATTAGCAGCCCACCGATTGCAAGTCCACTTGCATTACTGATCACCTCAAATGGTTGACTCAAATCATGGAGCTTTAGTACAGGTGCAGTGGTTACAGCTTCTTTAAGCTAATCAAAGATTTCTTGATGCTTAATTATCCAAATGATTACTGTATTTTTCTTCAAAATATTTGTCAAGGGTGTAGCAATGAGGGAATAATCTTTGATGAAGATTCGTCAGTCTCAAAAATTCTCTGATTTCTTTTACTATCTTAGGTATTGGCTATTCTAGGATATCTTTTACTTTGGTAGGGTCTACTGAGATTCCATTAGCAGAAACAATGTATCCAAGATATTCAATCCTGTCAGTGAGAAAATTTACATGTTTACTCATCTTGGCGGCATAGAGTTGATTTTCACGAAGTGTTACTAGATGGATCTTTAAGTGACCTTCATGTTCCTCTATTGATTTGGAGTACACTAGTGTATCGTCAAAGAGTACTAGCACAAAATCATCTAGATATGGTCAAAAGATATCTTGCATTAGATGGTTGAATGTGGCTGGGGCATTAATCAATCCAAATGGCATGACCAAAATTTTATAATGACCACACCTAGTGCACTAAAGACAGTCTTTGGGATATCTTATTCCTTGATTCGGATTTGATAGTATCCAGACCTTAGATCAATCTTGGAAAAAACCTTGGCTCCGTGTAGGTGATCTGAAAGTTCATCTATCTTGGGTACGGGGTACTTATTCTTGACCGTAACTTGGTTTAGTCCTCTAAAGTAATTTGGGCTCTTGGCCACCTAACGAGTGAGCGTGTGAAGTTTTGTTGCATTCCGATAAAAGGTTATGGATTTACGATCACACGATGGACAGTGCATATGAAGCTGGTTAACCCAGTTTTGGGATTTAAATGGGTTAAAAGTTCATTCTTCTTCTCATTTTCACATCTTGCTTTCTTTGATTCCTCCATTTTCACATCCCCAACCTCTGTCTCTTCTCCGTCTTGCCCTCCTCGAGCTTGCCTGGCACACACCAAGCAAGCATGTCGCAGTTTTGGCCCCGGGAAGACATCACGCTAAGGCCTGCCACCTCGAGCACAAGGTGGTGCCTCTTTGAATGCAGCAATAGGTGCTCCCCATAGAGCATAAGGATCACCACAGAAGAAGAGGAGATGGAAATCAGGCATTGTTGCCCTTTGAGAGATAATAAGAATCCAACGCGGATACGAGCTTGTCATCCCGAAAAGTTCTTTTCAAAAGGTTACTTGAGAAGTCATGCAAGACTTGGAGCTGAAAGGGATGGGAATATTTTGGGCACGAGTGCGGCATGGCCCATCAGTAGGAAGGTGGATTTCTGCAACTATGGAGGCCCTACAAACAACTGTAAAGGGGTTTCTCATCGACTTGTTTGATGATACATAGCTTGCGTCCATCCATGCAAAGCGTGTCATAATCACAGATAAAGACATCAACTTTATCATTCGGCTTCGACACGGCAAGGGGACTCTGCCATAGTTTACTAGATTAATGATGCAAGGTTTGTAATGAGTGTTATAGCACCATAACATCTTGGAAGGCCAAAATTTTTTGTATACTCTGCCACATTGGAATATTTATTTAAATATACATAATATCTCATGCGATGTGTACCGAATTTAAATAATTGAGTAAAGTTGTTTTGTTTTGTTTCTTGAAACGCATGACTCTTAATTTTTGTTTAATGTACAAACACATCAAAAGTAGTAATACGTACGGATACAAGTTACGTTATTGCTTATGCACAATCGCAAGTGCAATACTATGTATTAAATTATGTTAATGTATGCGGATGCATCATTCACATACCACACATTATCGTCACACTTACACAATTGTAAGTGCAGTACTACGCGTTGAATTATGTTAATGTATGCAAATGCATCATTCATGTACCACACATTATCGTCACACTTATACGAACCACACATTTATTTAATAAATATTTATTTGTAGGGACAAAGTAAAGTATCTTATATTCATCAAGAAAAATACATGTGATGGTTGTTAGTGATGGTAGATACAAAAAGCCGATAGCCAACAGAACTCTCAATTGTTCCTTGGCTTCTTCATCAGTGGAGAGGAGGGGCCAGCTTCTGATGAAAATATAAGTTCCTTCTTTGCTTCAAAAATGATGTGCTACCCCTTCAGCTCTTTCTCTTGGAGAAGCGGATTTGACACTTTAGCGAGGTCACCTAATGTAGCAAGCACACACATTGCTCTACCATGCATTTGGTCAAACAAGTAAAGAAGCTTTGACCGCTTGATTAGCACCACCTTCTTCAAGGCAGATGTCATAGGTATCGCTCGAAAAGGTACAAAGTTGGTCAAAGCTTGAATTTTCATGATTATTTCTTGCCCTCCTGGTGAGCACTTCTTATGGAAGACCACCAAATCTACAACAAGGTTACCAATATACTCCTTCAGAGAGCAGAATCCTTCCGTCGATCCGCATGTCGAGCTCCTCCTTACCTTGATGACAAACTCATCTATATACAGTATGTCTTGAATGAAAAAGTCAAATCAAACAATATATTTAGCGACTAACCTAGAGTTATCAGAAAGTGATGAAACTTGACGATAGGGTGAGTCAAGTCCCCCAGAGTCCACCGGTGAAATCTCACCTGAAAATGATACCTGCTACCTTGTTCGAGGTTTGGCATCTGGGGCCACTTCGGACAGGGAAATTACAGGCATCATTTTTTGCTAAGATTTCACCAGTGGACTCCGGGGGACCCAACGCACCCTACCGTCAAGTTTCATCACATACAAATATATGGTAGTTAGAAATCTCACCTTCTCCAGATCATCTTGTATCTTCATTTTCTCGTGTGTTAGGGAGATACCTCTTTGGGCACAGGCATCTACAAACTCCTTGGAAGGAAGCTGGGGCCTTGGTCCAAATGAATCATACAGTAGTGCTTCAAATTCAGCATCAGGCACAAGGTAATCTTCTTCAACTAAGGTAATATGCTCCTGTGCTGCTATGATGGCACTGACAGTATCTAAGCTTGTGCCATCATATCTTCTAATCTCTGCCATTGTCGGATGCACATCCATGTAATCATAATTGATCAGGTCTTCCATTGAATCCCTAATTAGGATAGAAAACAACTCTTCTTCCCTCATTTCCAAGTATTGCAGTACATCTCATAGAAGCAATTATTGTACACCATCTACTTCAATGGGTGTCAAGGAGGCAAGGTTGGGTTTGTCGACTTGTGGCTATTCTGAAGAAGATGGCACCATGAGAGCCAACCCTTGCTCTACCACCACCTGATGTTCCTCTTCAATATTTATGAGCTCTTGAATCAGTTTTTCTCTCGTGTATGTGATAGAAACAACCTGTGGAGTTGTATCTTCATCGCTCTCCTTCTCTAGGGGTGTATCCAATGCAAGGAGGTAATGCACAATCACACTCCACGAGATCCAAAGGTGATGTACCTAGTACACTTCCCATGGGAACAGTGCATAGTCTGTGCAAAGGATCCACATGGGCTAGACACCTATTCAGCACTTTTTGGTGATTCTTCCCTGCTTGCAATACCATGAGTTGTTCCAAAGGCACCCAAGTCATGTTGGATCCCTCAAATGGACTATGTGCATGTAGCAATGGTGCTCACAAAGTCTTCCAAAACCTGAAGGGGGGATCTAGCGATGAGAACACGCTTTCAAGGTTGAAGTTCTTGGAGAAAACCTAGAATATCTTATCACCTTGGTTGGCAAAGATAGTCTTGTGGATCCACTCATCAAAGTGTGCGCGAGCATCCATCGTAGTAGGTAGGAGGGATGTGGTGGATATAAAGAGATGAAGAGAGAAAGTGTGAAATGAAACAATGAAACAAGAACTAAACTAGTTCTACCTTAAAATACTTAATTTTTAAACCATTAAGGGTTGTTCGCATACGATATTTAGTTATGGCTTTACTTACGTCTTTGTAAAGTTTACATGCATATGTAAATGTGTTGATATGAAAAGTGTATAATAAGTGTATGATTTTGCATAAATATCATAATTTCTAAATATTGCAAGTTTGTAAGTGACAATATTCTATTGGCCAAGAAAATCCAAAAATTTATATGTGTTGGATATTACAACTTGTGGTGTTGGGATTTTTAGGGAGATTCTACAATTTCTAAAATATGTGGAGCCACACACTTTCCGCTGGTAATAGTATCCTCAGCTCGGCTTCAAATTTTCCTACCATCTAGTTTAAAATAGAAGCTAACAAGTGAATTCTGCATTAACATTGTAATTTCCTGGCGCATTATACTCAAGGGCCAATCATCCTCCATTTGCAATACTTGGGGCTCGCGACCCTCACAAATGATAGTACCATACACAGCTGCACTTTCACGCATGTCTTGATCAAGGCACAACCATTTACTCTTGAGCATTCTCCATCTACGATACTTGAACACTAGGCATAAAGTCTATCGTGCGACAAAGTACCTAAATTTGGAAAGGAAAGTTAGCCAATTCATCCCAAAGTAAGATAATAGTCAACTAAGAGAGAAAAATTTTACTTGAAAGCCATGTCCCTTGTTGTGACTCGACACTTCACTGTGTCAGGACTACGAGTTACTTTTTATGTCCAAGTTTTGCCTAGAATCCTTGTTACATAATCCTCTTATGTATTTTTTATGATGTACGTGCTTTTGGTACATCTGAAACCCTTACATTCCTTGAACATGTGTGCAAAATTTGCAATCGGTATGAACCAGCTTAGATGTACATTCTTTGAGTTAGTGCTTGGCTTCATAGAATTCAATATGTCTGCTGGAATTTTTGTGCTACACATGTGCAAAATGTCGCTACTACACAATGGCCATTCTATGCTATTAAGATTCGATATGTGCATCGACTCAAGGGTTCCATATTCTCGACTCCCCTTGGGCAATATGTACTTGGAGTCATAGAAAAAACAAGGTCCTATGCGAGCTGCTTAGCTCTACGCCCCTCAAAGAGCAATCTACCAATTTCGAGGTGGTAACACTTAAAAGAACCAGTGAAACTCTCAACATTTTACCACTCACAGCAATTTGAAGGGTATACTTCTGTAAATATGAGACAAGCTACATAGGTATCATGAAATTTCTCATTCTCAATGAGTTGTAAATACTTACTATTTGCAATGTTTCGATGAAAGGGCACAGTGGGCGCAATATGTATTTGTTTTTGCATGAATACATGTTGTAAAAACCCCTTTGTTACAAGGTGAGAATCAACATTCCTTTGTCTGAGAGCTAAAATTTTACCCTTCTAGTGCTTAGATACATCTGCAATTGCAAATGCTTTCACCTTGAAAGGTCCCTTCATACTTGGATGCATATGTACCCAAGACGAGCAATGATATGTATCAGTGATCCAATTCCCTTCTTCATCTTTTCTCTTACGTACTTCTATCGAGAGAATGATTGTTCTTCTCTCAGGCATTATAAGCTACGCATTAGATGTAAAGAAGTATATATTAACCCCTAAATAATAAGCATTTTAAGTTTGTCCAATAATCACCAATATGCCATACAAATCAACATGGCATTAAGAGATGTTTACACTTTTGTAAACATACATAAACATTGATATCGAAATGCATGTGGATATATACATCAACAAAAGTATAGATTTAATTTCAAGGCATCACTTTAATCATACCATTTACATGAAATATAATGAAAAGAATAGCACAAGAATACTTTAACCAAGGCAACCAGCCAGTTCTACAATATCTCCTACCACGGATTAGCTTGGATACACTCTCCTCTACTTCTTCAACATTCTGTACATTCTTCACCGTATTGGTTTTTGGCACTCAGCAATAGTCAACTAGTAGATTGCTACTATAGACGAAGCTATGAGAGCTATATTTTCTTCTAGCAGAAAATTCCTGATTGGTTGACTCATGGCTTCACTCCTTAGCAGAAACAATTAGTTGTTCCTCTGGTTCTCATCTTTGAAGAATCAAGGCATATTGGAGCTTCATCTTCTGGAATTTCATGGGTTGTTAGATTGAGATACATTTGGGAAGTTTGATCCCTATGCAGTTATCTATTACCACAAGGAAATTCAGAAAAACCAAGTGATTAAGTCTACTACCGATCCTGTTTGGGATGAGCTGTTTACCTTCAATATAGATAATGAAGTGACTGAGGTTCTGATCAAGTTTTTTGATAAAGACGATGCTCAAGCAGATGATCCACTAGGAACTGTTGTGGTTCCATTGCATAAAGTCTTCTTTGAATCAAAAGATTGGAATGTATGGCTTACCAAGATCGAAGAGACACTGATGCAGATAAGCTTCGAATGATCAGCATGCTGCTTGAAGGTTCTGCAAGATTATGGTGGAACTTATTGAATGAAAAGACAAGGGAAAATGGGAATGAAGTTAAAAATGAGTTCCTTACAAGGTTTACAACTAAGCAAACTCCTGAGAGTTTATGGAAATCATTGGAAAATATGTTTCAGGGAGAAAATGAGGAAGTGTCTAAATTTGCTGTGAGATTTGAAGCAAAATGGATAGAAATTGCACAGAGTATGGAGCAACCTCCCATGATGTTCTTGAAAAAGGACAAGTTTGTTTCATTGCTCAAACCTGAGATACCCTGTTAACAGATTTGGTTTTGAAGATTATGCAACTCACCATTATGCTTATATGGTGAATAAAAGATTCTGATCAAAGACCCTGGTACATATGAAGATGCAGTCAAAATAGCCAAAGAAAAGCAAAGGAAAATACAATTGAGGTCGGATCAATCAAGAGGTCTTGCTGTGCATGCATTTTTACGGCCTAATCAAGTTGACACTGTTGCAGGAAATGCAGGACAGCAAGCTGTGAATCTTCATGCGGCATTTGAAAGAGTAGAGAATGGGACTCAATAAGTCCATAGGAAACCTGATGATGATGTGATTAATAAATTGCAGGAGTAGTTGGCAAATCTGAATTTGAATATGAGCCTATTGCAAGCAAGGCAGACTCAAATGCAACCTAGATTTAGAAGACCTCCAAGAAATATATGGGAAAACTTTGAATACTTTAATTGCAGGAAGAGAGGTCATATTGCTCTTGATTGCCCTTATCCAAGAAGAACGAGAGGGGAGATGTATCCCATGCCATAAGAGAATGCTAGGCAAGATGCTAGACCTCAACAGGAACAAAGGCCACTTGAACCAACTAGGCAATAGTTACAAAGAAGACCTAATGAAGGCACATCGGGCATGAATTTGATCAAAACCAGCATGTCTAATGATGGGGAAAATGCAGATGTTTTTGCTAACAAGAGAGTCAGAGAGAGGGATACTCAAACTGAAACTCAAAGGGCAGCAAGGATTAAAAAGGGAAAACAGGTTGCAGATGAGATCCAGAAACCAGCAGGAAAGCTAGACAACAAAGGAAGATTCAAATGGGGGACTTTGCTTTGGGAGTCAATCAAGTTCCTTACAACCTACTTGAGGATTTAAAAGGTAAAAAGGCTCATGTTACATATGGTTAGTTATTGCAGATGAACTCATCTCTGAGGAGGCAATGGCATGGTTTGGTTAGCATTAGGAAATGAAAAACCCAAACTAGGCATGTTGGAGTGGTATACCTATCAGATGTGAAAGACATTATACCTATCATGGACACATGGATACATGAAAGGAAAATTGATCAAGTTTATGTTGATGGTGGTGCACAAGTTTGTGTAATCACTGAAGAAGTAATGTTGCAAATGCATCTTAAAATGACATGGAAGTCACTGTTTAAGGTTAAAATGGCAAACAACTCAAAAGTGAAATGTTTGGGAGTCATTGAGAACTTGGAAATCAACATTGGAGGCCAAAGAGCATGTTTGGATTTCCATGTTATGCCTGCAAAACTTGGGGCATATCCTCTCATTTTGGGACGATCATGGTTGATCGGTATGAGATCCAGACAAGACTGGTATATAGATCAACTGGAACTCTATCTAGAAAAGCCAGTTCATAAGAGGGTGATCTTTGACATGAAAACATGGTCCATCATTCAAAATGGACATGAAAGTGATGTTGGAGGTGATGAAAGTAGTGATTCAGAAAATTCCAGCCTTGATGAGGAAGATAGAGAATGGGAAGCTAGCCTACTCTTTAGGGATGTTGACCTCTTCAAGTTGTCAATCCAGGTTCAAAAAGAGAGGAAGAAGTGGTAAATATTGCTGAAGTATAGACTTCATGCAGGAAACATGTGATTAGCAACCTGAAATGAATGTTGGACTGCTAAGCTTATGAATATGTTGGGAAATTACTTGACTAATGATGAAAGAGATGAATATTCAACCATTTTTTAGAAATATCCGAAACTATTTGCTACAAAATATCACCAACTGAGGGGTACTAATAGCATTTATGCACCATATCAAATTGAAAGAAGGGTATAAACCAGTGGATCAAAACCTCAAGAGACTTGGTACAATTCAGGAAAATGTAATTAAAGCTGA
Organism: Lygodium microphyllum; assembly: GCF_053477565.2. NCBI lineage: Eukaryota > Viridiplantae > Streptophyta > Polypodiopsida > Schizaeales > Lygodiaceae > Lygodium > Lygodium microphyllum. Next base: position 2,431 of record NW_028229733.1, on the reverse strand, counting down.
AATTCAGAAGTTGCTTGATGCTGAATTTGTCTATCCTGTTGATGATGCAGAGTGGGTGTCTGCTGTTATTGTAATCAAACCAAAGAAGAATGGAAAGTGGAGAGTCTGTGTTAATTTGAAGCCTCTTAATGCAGCTACTAAGAGGGACTACTATCCTCTTTTGTTTCAGGATGAGATCTTGGATCAAGTGACTAGTCATGAATTTTACAGTGTGTGTGATGGATACTCTGGATATTTCCAAATAAAAATAGCAGAAGAAGATCAAAAGAACAAAGTTCATTACCCCATGGGGATGCTTCTGTTATAGACTAATGCCTTTTTGTCTGATGAATGCATACGCCAACTTTTCAAGATGGGTTAGTTGGGTATTTGCCCCTTTCATTGGGAAATCTTTGCGAGTATTCATGGATGACTTTTGTGTGTATATCTCAAGGGCATTACACTCTAAAAAATTTGATGAAGTTTTTTGCAGACTTGATGAGGATGGTGGTTAGTTGAACCTTGATAAATGTAAAATAGCAAGAACTAGAGTGATACTCTTGGGTCATGAAGTGTCTGTTAATGGTATTTCACCTGAGCCTAGTAAAGTTGAGGCTTTACTTCTTATGGATTCTCCAAAAACTGTAAAATAACTGATGAGCTTTGTTCAAAAATTGAGTTATCTATCAAGATCATTCCATATGCTAGCTGAATATGTATATCCTTTACAGAAAGCAACTCAAAGGGATCCTTTGTTTCGATGCAAGTTGAAGAGGATTCATTCTTATAGATTAAAGAAAAGTTAAGCACTTTACCAATTCTTATGCCTCCAAATTGGGATGAACCTTTCTTCATTAGTATTAGTGTTGGGAAAAATGCAATGGGAGCCATTTTAATGTAGAAGGGAAAGCGGATGTCTTATATGAGGCCACTGTTTTATATAAGCAAATCCATTGGAGCAACTGAAAAATCTTGGATGGAAGAAGAATTGTTGGTATGGGGGCTGGTTTATGCAGTTAAAAGATGGAAATCATACTTGATTCAAAAACCATTTGTAGTAATTATTGGTTCCCAATTTCCACCACAGGTTTTGTGATCTGTAGAAAATGCTCCAAGAGTTAATAAGTGGCTGTTGGCTTTGCAAGAATTTGAATTTACATGTTTGAAGGAGGATACTATAAGAGCTAGCTTAGCTGATATCTCGACTTATAAAGAACTTGTTGAAAGTGCAATCGTTATAAGATGGAAGTTGATTCCGCATCCACAAATTCATGAGGAGATGAAGGATAAAGATGATACCTTGTTTTTTATGGCAGTTACAGAAGAGTGCTAAAAAAGGGAGGACTGGGTTTTTTCATTATGAATGCTGAAAATAGAGAAGTCTTTTCTAGAAGTCAAGAAAGTAAAGAGATACAAAGTAACAATGAAGCTGAATATGCGAGTTTACATGCTAGCCTAAAACAATGTATTCAGCTAGGATACATGAAGATAGTTGCAAAAGGAGATGCTATGTTGGTGGTTAGATAGGTTCAAAATGTTTGGAAAGCCAATAAATATATTTTAAAGAACTAGTTGTTTAAGATAAAATGCCTCATGAGGCATCTGTAAAAATTTAAAATTTAGCATATTGGTAGGGAGAACAACTGTAGAGCTCATGAATTGGCTGAAAATGCTCTTTCGCAGTATGTTGCTGCCACCATTAGGGTGGATAATCCTAAATATGAGGGCAGGGAGATCCTTCACTTGACTGAAGAGTTTCTAAAAACTAGGGAGTTAAAGTCATTGGTTGATAAATATAAAAGGTATGCCATTGTCAGAAAGGTCAAGTCATGTGTGCTCATAATGATCAGTTCATGTACATGAAGGGGATTGATAATGTACTAAGAAGGGTGTTGGATAGTTCTGAGATTCCTACTTGTTTATCTTCCTGTCATGAGGAAGCATGTGGTGGTCATTTTGGTTTTGAGCTTACCAAAAGGAAATTTATGTTAGCAGGACTTACTTGGCCTAGTTTGAGCGCTGATGTTGCTCATTGGTGTAAAAGTTGTCATGCTTGCTAGTCATATGCAAAAAAGGGTACTAATTCTAGAACATGCTAAAGCCATTGTTTCATATGGACCATTTGAGAAGTGGGGTTTGGATTTTATTGGACATTTACCTGGAACAAAAATAGAAAATTTTTACATCATTACTGTAGTTGATTATATGACCAAATGGCCTGAAGCTAAGGCTACAAGGAATTGCAAAAAAGAGGATGTAACTCAGTTCCTCATGGAGGACATACGCTGCAGATTTGGATTACCACTAGAAATAGTGGCAGATCAAGGTCCTGGCTTTAGAAATAAGCTATTGAGAGAATTAACATGGAAACTAGACTTGAAACACAAATTTTCTACTCCTTATTACCCTTAGTGCAATGGATTGGTGGAAGCATTCAATGGAACGTTATAGA